>NW_007232947.1:385284-550677 GCF_000164805.1 Carlito syrichta | reverse complement strand
CCACTCACCTCAGCCTCCCAAAGGCGCGGGATTACAGGCTGAGCCACCAAGCCTGACTTCAAACTATTCTTAATAATAAGATTTAGAGGAACAAGGAAGTTGACTAATCAAGATTGGAAATAAGTAATTTTGTAACTTAATTCCTCCATCATTGTTTCACTAAAGTCGATTCACCATGCCATAACGAAAATGATGTTTGAAATTCAGATCTGATCACCTTGAGCTCCCCACCTTGCTTAACAATTTTAATGACTTCCTTTTTTATTTTATTGTGATAAGAACACTTAATACAAGATCTCTAGAGTTAATTCATCTTGCACAAACTGAAACTTCATACCAACTAGACAATTCTCCATTTTTCCTTCTCCCAGCCCCTGGCAACTACAATTTGTTTTAAATTTTATATGTTTGACTACTTCTGATAGCCCATCTAAGTGGAATCATGCAGTATTTGTCCTTCTGTGACGGCTTATTTCACTTAGCATAGTTAAATTCGTGTTGTTGCATATTGTAGAATATCCTTCTCTTTTAAGGCTGATATTCCCTTGTGTGTCTATACAACATTTATTATGCACATACCTGTGTTCTTAGAAGAAACATAAGGGAAAATGTCATGACATTGGTCTCTGCAATAATTTCATGAATATGAAACCAAAGCACAATCAACAAAAGCAGAAATAGGTAAGTAGAGCTATGTCACACTAAAAAGCTTCTGTACAGCACAGGAAACAAACATTGAATGAAAAGCCAACCAGAAATAGGAAAAAATATTTTCAATATAATAAGGGGCAACATTTCAAAATATATAAAGAACTTCTACAAATCAATAGCAAAAAAACCGACAACGCAAAACTGATAGCCTCATTAAAAATTGGCCTAAAGATTTGAACAGACAGTTCTCCAAAGGAGACATACAAATGGCCAACAAGTATATAAAACAATGCTTAATATCACCAATCATCAGAAACACGCAAATTAAAACCACAAAGAGATGTTTCACACCAGTTAGGATGGCTATTACAGAAACAAAACACAAAAATAAAACACAAGTGCTGGCAAGGATGTCAGGTAATTGGAATCTTTGTACACTGGTGGTGGAAATGAAAAATGGGGCAGCTGCTATAGACAGCAATATGGTGGCTCCTTTAAAAATTAAAAACAACTACCATATGATCCAGCGGTATCACTTCTGAAATTTATCCAAAATAATTGCAATCAGGATCTTAAAGAGATATTAGCATTCCTATGTTCATTGCAGCTCTGTTTACAGTAGCCAAGTTGTAGAAACAACCTAAATGTTCATCATCAGATAAATGGATTTTTAAAAATGCATCTACACAATGGAATACTATTTCACTCCCACTTTGCTTTCTGTGCTTCAGCTGTCCTGAGTACCTATTCATCCACTTTGTAGAAAACTTTGCACATGCTGAATCATCTCCCTGAAACACTCTCCTCTGGAGGCTCCATCCAACCAATTTTTTATTGTAATTTAAATCTCAGCACACTGACTGGCACACAGTAAGTGACCATATATATGTAAGATAAATGAAAAAAGAATGAATAATTAATTGAATGTGTATTTTCTTGGAAACTCTATAATAAAGGATAATTTGAAAATTTTTCATTAGTAGTTTTCCCTCTATTTAAATTAGTTCTATATTAGAATAATGTCCAAACTCAATTTAAATCTTCCCTTCCTTATATTCATATTCATGTATCTGAAAAGGTTCATACCAGTTTAACAGAGAAAAGAAGTCCTTTATTAGCTAGTATTTTCTTTTTAAATTTTGGATTAATACATTAAGTAGGGGAGGGTGATACTTAACTTTGGAATATTTTGAGAAAAGGCACTTAACCCACTGAAAATGGAATGATTGTATACATCAAACCTACGTTGAGTGGTCGCAATTGTAATCGTGAGTATGCTGTATATTTCATAAATTCTTTTACTACTTGTGCTCTGAAGAAGATGTTGCAAAACTATAGCCTTACAGAGATAACAAAGTAAATTTAAAAATCTTAAAGGAAACAAATATACCCATAAGTGTTATGACTTTAACCTACTGCAACTGTCTCAGTCTCCTCCTGCAGCAATCTTGGTTGTTTAGAATGAGAAATTGTGAGACAAAAAGGAGTTCTTTGAAAGGAAAAACATTTCGGTCCCAGAAGCTAATGAGTTTTCTTCTACTCTTAGGGTAGCAAAAATAAAGAGCTTTACTCTAATATGTAACAAAGTTGCTGTCATAAAATGAATGTGAAGAATTTATAATTCTGTGCAATTCTAAAATATTGATATGAATAATAATAATATCTTATGTATTAACTGCTACTAATGCAAATAAATTAGGATATGCTGTTGAGGAAAATGATATATTTTATATGCAGTAAATAAAATGCGACCCAATCTGACAAGGAAAAGTTAGCCCTAGTTTTCTTTCTAAGCTTTAAAACATCATTCATAATTTTAATCATTCAAAATTTTACTATTCACTGTCATCACGCTCTATTTGTTAGTTCCACCCCATCTTGTAAAACATTATTTGTTGTCTGATCCACTTCTTAGAAAATAAAAGTTAATTATTGTGGGATTTTTTTAAAGCCTTTAAGTGGTGAAAAGGGAACACTTCTACACTGTTGGTGGGAATGTAAACTAGTGCAACCTCTGTGGAAAGCAGTGTGGCGATTCCTAAAAACTCTAAATATCGATCTCGCATATGACCCTGCAATGCCCCTACTGGGAATATACCCTGAAGAACTCAAATCACTCTATAAAAAAGATATCTACACATGTATGTTTATCGCAGCGTTGTTCACAATAGCAAGGACCTGGAACCAACCATGCTGTCCATCAAGAGTGGACTAGATTAAAAAAATGTGGTACATATACACGATGGAATACTACACAGCCATAAAAAAGAACAAAATCATGAATTTCACAGCAACCTGGATGGAACTAGAGTCTATAATACTGAGTGACTTCTCACATGTTCTCACTCATATAATGGACCTTGAATATCTATCATAATACTATAAGAAAAAACTGACAGTGTGGGAAACTATGGGGGGGGGGTAGGGAGGGGAAGGGAGGTGGGACTAATGGTAGTCAATATCTGTCTATCTCTTATCAGCAAGGGTGCCTGAACGATGCATATTTGTAAACCTAATCCTTTACTGGACCCCACAATTTTAAAGTAAAAAATATGTTTAAAATGAAAAAAAGAGAGAGATATCATTTTTCTATTTCAGCTCATGAAAATGCTAGTTTTTATTTTATAACACTTTAAACATAACTTTTATTCAGAGTTTTAATTAGATAATATGATTTTGTATTATTTACCAAAAAGGTGACTATTAAGGGCAGAGTGCTCCCGGACAACATGTTGTGTGTATTGCGTTTTTATTTCTGTTCTTTATAGTTTGCTTGTAGTTTCTCCTCTTCCTTTAGCTTGCCAATTGTGGTTTCTTTATTTTTATATGCTGGTTGAGAATACCATGAGCACAGAAAGATAATGCTGAGCAAATGATATACAATCTCTGCTCTCCTGAAGCACACAGCCTATAATCTTGTATTTCCAGCTTTCTACTAGATATTTGTGCTTGCTCAACCTACTGATATTTCAAATACAAGACATTTAAGTCCAAATCAGATACTCAATTCTACATATACAAGTCTTACTGATAATGTTACCAATCAAGGGGACTCACTTCCCAACGCGCTAGAGGACAATAATGTAACACCAGGTTTTTGAGAGAAGAAAGGCTTTTTGTTGTTAATCAACTAACAAGGAAACAAGTGCAGCTCAGCTCTGTCTCCCTGTGTTGAATTTCAGGCAACAATTTTTTTTAGAAGTTTATGGGGTGGATTCTGAGGTTAGTAGATAATTAGTGTGAGAAAAGAGGAGATCTGGGAAGACCTCAGTCATGCTCAGTGTATCTATTCTTGCTAACTCATGGGTCTCGTGTGCAAATTCAGAAAATTAGTATGAAACATGTGGTGGAAATTAAGGCAGTAAGGTCAGAAAACTTAATATTTGCAGACACTAGTTGGCCATTATTGGTTCCAAGTGATTTCAGCTGGTTTTGTTTTCTTACAAGTTGAGAGAGTTTCAGCTAGTTATTTCTTTTCTTATCTGCCATCTTGAAAACTCAAGAATTTCTGTTAGTCATTGATGTCTGTAACAATTTGGGACACAGTTTCAATAATATTTAACATTTTTAAAATTAATTGCCTGGTAAATTGAATATCCCTTTACTTACTCTTTAAAGGAAGTAATTTTTAAGGGTTTTCACAGGTGGGAAATGGGAGGTTTAGTGGGGCTAACCACGTGCCAGTGAGCACACAGCCAATAAGTCCTAGAGCTAACACGAACCGAGATCATTCTCCAGGCTCCGCAACCATCATACTATACTCTGTCACTAAAGATTCCATATTGCCTGGAACCTAATAAATCATCAACAAATATTCCTGAATAAGTAAATATAATTAACCCTCTATTAGTTGAGTTCACATTCTTTTGACTGTGTCTATTTTCTGTTGATAAGGAAGGTAAGGAGAAGGGACGAACATTTACTGAACACTAAACATTTACATACCTGAATCATTTATTTGCTATAATATCTCATCTCATTTACCCATGTATAATGGACTTATACATTGAAAACCATTTTAAAAATGAGAAAACATAGAAGTTTGAACAATTTTCCTCAAGATTTCTGGATGAGTGTTAAAGTTACAATTCAATTCCAAGTTCATCAAATTGTAAGGACTTAAAATTTTTCTACCACACCCTCTTGCCGACTTATTTTGCCTGGCAACCTGTAGAGAGTAGTTTTCTCCTACACCACATTTTTAGCTGTTCACAAGATGTATGCCAAACACTTCTATCATATCACTTATGTCAAATAGGTCAGAATAAAAACATAAGTCAGAATAAAAACTTACTTTACAAGGTAAGTCATCCAGTTATTTACTTACAGTGCCTTAGCCTGTGAATCATACCCAAAAGTATGATTCAAAATCTCAGGCATGTGACTTAATCTCCCATTATGTCTTTCTGATATGATGTTGGAGAACATGCTTACACTTTCTGAGTTCTCATTCATATAAAACATACCAAAAAGATAATGTTCTTTTTCTTGCAAATAGGTACTAAGACAAATTTAAGTAAAACCATCATTGATTTCTGAATTACATGTGAAGTTGATATATGCTCCTAAATCTCTTTAACTTTTCCAGTGTATTATAATTTTGAATAATTTCTTGTTCAAGAACTAAATACCAAGGATAATATAAAATATTGGCTAATATTTGAGCAAAGGTATTAAAAATAACAATGCAGTTTTATTTCCTTATATCAGTGAGAATCGCATCTTAGTCAGCCTAGCACAAAGAAGATATATTTTATGAAACGTGTTTTTTTTTTCTCAGACGTCTTATGCTTAACGTAACAAATATTTATTAAGTATATCTGTGGGCAAGGTGACACTATGGAGGATGTAAAAAAAGATTAAAATCACCTGTGCCCTTGAGGAAAGGATAATTCGATGGCAAAAGCACACACATATACAATCAACTGCAGTATTTGGAAGAATCAAGTGAGTTCTTTAATAACAATATAACGTGCTCTGGCAGTATAGGGAGAGCAAAGCTAGAGGCAGAGCAATCTGGAGCTTGGATGGAAGTGACAGGATATTAAAAGCAAGGCATCAGTTACAAAGCTAAAGCACATATAGGCAATAACATTATAAGGGCCTGAATTAGTCAGGGGACCAATAGAATAGATGGGAAAGTGATACCAGGGATATTTCAAGGGAAGAATCAATAATATGTGACAATCAGATATGGAAGTAGAAATTAGGAGAAGTCAAAGATGAATTCAACTCTTCTTATCAGATGCTGGGCTAAGGAACACAAAATTAGAAAAAGTGGTGGGAGAAGTGAACAACATTTCATTTGAAGTTTGAGGGTTTAATATATGAGCAAGACAACTATGAGTAGATAACCATCAATTGGAAATTTGGGTCTACAGTACACTACAGAGTCAGCATAGCAGTCATTGGTGTATATGGCAGAATATGGAAACAAAAGAGTGCTGAGCATAAACTTGGGGAAATAAGCACATATATGCTAAAAAAGAAAAGGAAAAGGAGATAAAATACAAAAAAACAGAAAAAAACACGAAGTATGTGTGTTGACATAGAAACAAAGTTTTTAAACAAAGAGTGGAAAGATGCTTAACAATCTTAATAATGTAGAGAAGTTCAGAATTAAGTGTTAGATTTGACAAACAGTACCTTCATGATGACTTTGGTAGAACAAAATGGGGAAGCCACATTGCTAATATTTAATAGATATACAGAAGTAAATGAAAGGTTTATTGAAAAGAAAGATGAGTCTATGGTTTAAAAGGGAGGCAATATAGAATAAATATATAATGTGCAGAGAAAATTGCACATTTGTGAACTAGTAGGGAACAGAACTAGAGAAGAAATGAAGTAAAGATTCTTAATCCAAGGTCCATGGACTAGGAGTCTATTTTGAACTTCAGGCTGGTTTTGATCTTCTGAAAGCATAAACAATACATTGAGTGTGTGTGTATTTATTGAAAGAGTCATCATATTCATAAGAATCCATACACCCTTTTGCTGCCTCACCAAAAATTAAACTATGGAATCTCTGAAATATGTAGACAGAACATTGTATGAATAATGCCCAAGAAAACGGGAAACTAATTCAAGAGGCTGCATATTCTTCACCATTTTATTGAAAGTTTCTGTGTGAATTTCAATGTTCCATGTATGTTTATAACCAATTTGAAAATAGTAACTGATATCTCTTAATGTACTCTAAATTCTGGGAAGAAAATAGAATTAAAAGGATTTCCCCTCACACCTGTATTCATTACTTCAACAAATGTTTGTTGGGCACTTACCTACTCTTTGTCAGTGCAGGTTGTGCTAGGACACCAAACACAGATATTATGGGGCATGCCAATGTCAGATTCAGTAATATTTTTAACAGATAAATATCTAAGCTGAGACATGAAAAATCTATTTATTTAACAAACATTTATACAGTGCCCCTATGGGCTAGATACTGTCCAAGGCACAGTTATCATGGGTTGAGGGAAGACAAAAATTTCTGCCATCATACATTATACAAAAAGAAAATAAACAAATCAGCAAGTAAACATATTCTATAATCATGTAGTGATAAATGTTATATGAAAATATATTTACGGTAGGCCCTATGTATCCATGGGTTCCTCATCTTTAGACTCAACCAACCATGGATCAAAAATAGTTTTTAAAAATATTGTATCTGTACTGAACTTGTACAGACTTTTTTCTTGTCCTTATTTCCTAAACAATACAGTATAATAATTATTTATAGAGTGTATACATTGTATTAGCTATTATAAGTAATCTAGAGATGATTCTACCATAATCAAATATTATGTAATAAAATATTTTTAATAAACTTCTATTTTGAGCTAAAAATAAATTATATGGGAGGACGTGCATAGGTTATATGTGAATATTACATCATTTTATATCAAGAGTTGAGCATCTAAAGATTTTGGTATCCATAGGAAGTCTTGGTACCAATCTCCCTTGGATATCAAGGGATGATTATATAGAGAAAGGGTATAGTGGCAATGGAAGACTTCACAGCAAAACTGACACTTGAAAAAAAGACTGGAATAAATGAGAACACAACTTGTTGGACTGAAGGAATGGCCAGTGTGGTCAGAGAAGTTTGAGGAAGACAGAGAAAGGTAGATCCGGCCAGCAAAAGCATTGTGGATTATGACAAGGAATTGGAATAGGAATAAGTCGAGTTAGGATTAAAGGGAGTCGCTTGACTTATTCGAAGCTTGATCTGATTATGATATAAAAAATGAGAGAATTGTAATGAGATGAGTCTGAAGAAGTCAGCAGCATCCAGGAAATAAAGGGAATGTAAACATAAAGAGCTCAGTCTTGATCATCAGAACAGACATGAGTCATAAAAGGTTATAAATAGGGAAATGACATGATTCATCAGTCTTGCATTTATAGTGTTGCATTGCCACAGGGTGCATTATGGAAAATGCCTTGGCAAATGATCAATATTTTCTTCAGGGAGACAATTTATAGGTAATGATCCAGGATTCAATGTCTATTGTTCTTTTCACTAGTATCTTTTCTCTTAATAATGAAACTGGTTATACACACAAGTATTTTAGGAAATTAATCTGATAGTGCTTAGGATGGAGTGGACATGGAAGATTATTCCAGAGCTTGTTGCAGTGCCTAGGTATAAAGCGAGAAAGAGCTCAGTTAGTGGTCTCAATGTATCAATGACAAAAATGGAAATTAAAAGGCAAGAGTCTATTGGAAATATAAAAGAAAAAAATTGAGAGACATGTTCCTGATTACAAAAAGAGGGAGAAAAGCAAAAATGACCACATATGGTGCTAATGACTAAAGAAACTGTCATATATATTTGTGAATCGAACCCATTGTAAAACTCCAAAAACATGTGACCAAATGAGAAAGACAGAAAACAAAGTTATGGGAGTTGGCTTTGGTTTTAGGCATTTTGAGTCTGAATAGAAAATGCAAAGATGCGTACCTGAATTAAAACTAGTCATCAACATCTTAAGCTCATTTGACATTGTATACTAACTCAGCAGTATTCAAAAATGAGTCAATCTTTCAGCAATAAAAATTCACTTGTTAGTACAAGTGAAAAAGATTTATCTAATAGCTTGGGCCTGATTCTTGATTCAAATCTCAGAGAGGGTCTGAATCAAATTCTTCCTGCTAGTGTGACCTTGAGCAAGTTACATAATCATTCTATTCCTGAACTTTCTAATCTGTGAAATGAAAATAATAGTATTATCTTCTTCAGAGGATAGTAAAAATGTGGTAAATGATCTACTACCACTAGCCTTTAGCAATACACTAGAAATCTGAGGTTTGCAGATCAAAGATATCACTAGATAACTTAATTATTCAACATTCTCAACCAAGTAATAAGCCATAGGCTTATAATGTGCTACACATTTTAATTGAATTAATTTATCAAATCTTCATAACAGTATAGTGGAGATTTACTATTATACCCCTTGTTTCTGGGTTTTTAGATGATGAAATCAAGGATTACGGCCATGAGGTGCTAGAGCAGGGATTTGAACTCAACGTCTGAAAAAGTAACTCAATGAAAACAAAAACGAACAGTTTTTAGTAAATCAATTAATATTTTTAAAAACTTGACAATTTTTAAAAGATCAGTTCAGTCCTTAGCTATATATATTACTCAAAAAATTGTTTTCATATAATATTTCATTGCTTTTTATATTGAATTTATAATAAAATGATAATAGTTATATATTTTATAATAACACTAAATATTGTCTCAAATTATTTGTTTAAACGTATTAAATAGCACAAGTATTAATCAATTATGCTTTGTGCAAAAACTTGTTAATAAGGTACCACTTAAAAGAAGCAAACAAAACTAAAGAAAATCTAAGAATATGTCAGTATGTTCTGGTTGTATAGTTTTATTTCTCTAGATTTCTAGATGCTGTTTCCCTAGATTTCTGACTCTCAAAGGATTTGCTCTTTTTTGTTCCTGTCTCCATTCACACATATCAGAAAGTCTCCTACAATTAAGACAACCAATTGCTGTGCAGAGTAAACTTTTAACTTATTGGCTTTAAGAATTGTTGCTAAATTGAGAGTTGTAATAAAATCAAATGAGATGAAATCACTTACTCTGACTCTGGTTTCCTAAAATGCATATATACCCATCTCTATCTACCTAGGCCTATTGTGTATATGTATAGAGGAAGAGAGATAGAGAAAGAGAGACTGACTGACTTTTCATGTTTTTTGTGCTTTTCCCAAATTTATTCTCCCAAAGATTGTTCCTGCACTTCATATCGGAGTTTACCTAAACTCCTGCAGTGGTCAACTCCTGCTAGTGTTGCTGTTATTAGTTATCTAGCAACTAATATACCACTCTTCACTGTTCATCATATCATGTGCATTAAAAATTCCTCTCTTGTTATGGGTAGCTTTAGCAAATCTCTAGACTAGAATTATTTTCTAACTTAATTTATCTTATAAAGAAGACCAAGCCTGTTTTGCATAATTTAAAATCCAATTTGAGATAAGTTTACAAAAGAAAAAATATATTCATTTGCCCTCACTAACAAAGGAATAGAGAAGTAAAGGCAATCAGTTGAACAAAAATAGGTTGTAAAAATTCACAGCATAGTCTGTTGAGATTTTAGAAGTTAAAAAAAGAGAGTAGATGCATTGTTCCGTAGATTAAATCAGACAAGACAATTCACAAAGAAAAATTATATAAAGTTCCTTACGGCTTTCATTTCACATTGAATAACATGGTAAAGAATTTTTTCCCAAAATTTTTGTTTAAAATAATCAAATTCTAATTTTAATAATAAAGCAAAGACTTGTTTTTCTAAGTATTTTATGCCATTTCAACTTTGTAATTCTAGGCAGAAAGCAAGAGCTATGATGGTTTGATTTGGACCATATATTATAGCGGGACAGTATGCAGTCTATAATGAAAAAGGCACTTTTCACTGACTAGACTGAGAATAAGAAACAATGAATGATACTTCAACTATGTTCCCAATAGCTGTGAGACTTTGGGCAAGTAAATTTCTATTTCTGAACATGTTTTTTAAGGGGGGAAATCATTGACACCTTTTAAGAATCTGTTGAAAACACGGAAATGCACAAACACATACAGTTTTACATAATAGTTCAGGGGTGTTGCAAACTTCTTGGAATTATGGTTCCCATTAATAGTAAGGAAACCAAGAAATACATAACCCTAAATTAGTTTTTGCATTCTATGTTTCTCATACAATTTCAAAACATTTAATCCTAAACTATTTCTTTAACTGGGAAAAAATAATTCGTTCAGGTAAAAGCCCAGCTCCTCTACATTTTTCCATAATTTTTGCCTCTGCTCTTTGCAAACAAGATTATTTTTATGCAAATACGTTATAGACATCTTGTCTCAAAAATATTTCAATATAATTATTCCTTCAATTTTCATGTCTTGGGTAATTTACTGGTGTATCATATATGATTTGTTTGTACATAAGGTCAAAATTCCAGGTAATGAATCATAAACCAATCATTTATATTTTCTTTGCCAAGGTTCACTGAGTTTTTTAACCTACATTGACTACTATAAAGTTAATTTTCCATATTAAAGTAATATTCAAATTAGTCTTTTAAAAATTACACTATGAATAAAATGAATATACATAAGTCAAAATTAAAGATGTCATAAGCAAATAAATTCTACAGCTTCTCTTGGAAAAAGTAATTTTCTTAAGTGCATTCCTTTAGATTATTTAAGTTATTTGGTATATTAAACCAAGTTATATCTAATTCAACAAAATTTATGGTACTTATTTCATTTGGGAAAATATCAATAAATCAAGAAACATCACTCTGAAAAAAATCTATTAATATTCTGACGTTAGATTTTTTCTTTTGTCTATGAATTTTAATTAATTCATTTCTGTCATAAAAATAGAATCTCTTAACATTACAAAATTATAAATACATACATTCAATTTATGTTATATTTCCCTAATTCCCCCTGCCAAATGATGAGTGCCAGAAAATTCACTATTTGCATTTATCTCTAAATTGATAATAACTAAATGATTCAAAGTTTTATGAGAGCATTTAGCGAATGTGCTGAAAATGATTGACACTTACTGTATAATAATTGAACTTAAAAGTCTCAGAGAAGTATGTTAAGACAAGTATATTTTGCTTTTATGTTAGCCTCTTCACCTTCTATTTTGTATATGTTTGCTTTGCCTAATCTGATTTTATTTGTACCTTTTCAATAAGCTACAACAACTCTGAAGACTGGGATTTTAAAATTTATTTTTTTAAACTGGCAGTTAAATTGTATGTATTTATGTGTACAACGTGATGTTTTGAAGTCTATATATACTGTGAAATGACTAAATCTAAGTAATGTATGTATTACCTCATATAGTTATTTTTGAGTGAGAACACTTTACATCCACTCCTTAGCATTTTTTAAAAGTACCACATATTAACTGTAATCACCATTTGTACAATAGATCTAACTTATTCCTGCTAACTGAAATGTATCTTTTGACCAACATCTCCCCAACCCCTCTCCCAACCACCCCAGCTCCTGGTAACCATCATTCTATGGTTTCTCTACACATTCAAAATAAAATATCATATGACCCAGCAATTCCATTGCTGAATATATAGCCAAAGGAAATAAAACCAGTATGTCAAAAATGTATCTAATCTCCCATATACACTGCGGTATTAGTCACAAAGGCCATGATACGAAATCAACCTAAAACATATTTCTAATGACAAATAACCAGGGGCACATTTCATTAAACCACCATGTTCCACCTTATCATGCAAGTTGACCTTGCATAAAAGTAACTTTGCAAGAAGATTAGCACTAAATGATTTCTAGTGTCTTGGAGACAATTTTCAAAATAATCCATTCATTTATTTATTCAAGAAGTATTTTGTTGAACTACTATTGTTTTATGCTAAGTAATGCTCTAGATTTTAGATATGCACCATAAACCAAACAAAAAAATAGATATTATAGATTTTCAAGTAGTTGTGGTGGTGAAAGGAAGAGATAAGCAGCTAAAGAAAAAAAAACGCAGTCATGCTTTGTTTAACAATGAGTTACTTTCTGAGAAATGCAGCATTAGGAATTTTGTACTTGGGCAAACACCATAGAATGTAGTTACACTAACTTAGATGGTAGAGGCTACTATCCACTTGGGCCATATGATATAGCCCATTGATCCTAGGCTACAAGCCTCTATAGCACATTACTGTTTTCTGAATACTGTGAACAATTCGAATATAATGGTAAATATTTGTGTATCTAAACATAAGAAATGAACATTCAAAACACAGTATTGCAAGCTTACGAGACCATCGTTGTATATGCAGTTCATCATGACTGAAATTTTATTATCTGATGCATGACTATGCTAGGTAATGATAAGTACCATGAAGAAAAATACAGCATTACTTATAAATTAAGAAAACAGATCAATCTACTAAACGTTAAGGAGTCAGAAAATTATTTTTAAATCAATATATTTTTATCCTGAGAAGAGAAACAAGAAATTTTTTAAAAATCATGATAAATGTCCTCTCCCTCTCTCTTCACTCCCACCCCCATCCCAGTCTATTCTTCAAAAAGCAACTAAAAAGATTAGATCCTCCAGTGGCTTCTCATGGTCTTCCTCACATAGAACCCTCAGCCGAATCTATCCCAATCCTGCCCCTGGCTTCATCTTCCTCCATGTTTCTCTCAATTCCCTATATTCCAACCATATTGACTTATTTTAATTTCTCAAACATATAAATCTCCTTCCTTTCTTAGGTCTTCACACGCATATTACTCCCACCTTAAACCCTAATCCTATCTCACCTCCAAACCCAACTAATTTCTACTCATTTTTCAATATTCTGCCTAAATATAACTCCATATGGAATCCAGTTCTGGATGAGGTTTCCCTGGTCTCATTTTTCTAGAATTCTGACCTGTATTTTTTTTTAATTTAGAACCATTTAAATTATGTCAAGACTTGCATTATGCTCTTGATATGTGTGTGTTTCTCATGTATTTTTTTCATTAGACTGCAAGCTCTGTGGGATGAGATGGGGAGAGTTGTTCCTCTCCTTTTCAAGTGTACTTTTACTATTAGTACTTTGCACCCTGCCTAGCATAGACTAGGCATTTTCAAAATTGTTTCTGAGATAATTAAACCATAAATTTTCATTAAAAATTCCTTCAGTTTGCAACACAAAGTTTTATGAGACACATGGCAAAGTAGGTTCTAATGAGAGTTGGTAGTATCCTTTAAACCATGAGACTGAGCAAACAATTCTAGTTAAATCTCTGTGTTAATCTATGTTATGCACTGTTCCTGCCTCAGACTCTGCTGGAAGTCTACTGCTTGCTTGTAGGCTCATAATCCCAATGACAGATGGTTTTTAATCTTTACTATTTGGCTTCTAAAATGGGTGTGTATTAGTAAATCATGTATTTTCTCTAACATGAAGATTTTTGTTTTAATCAGGGTCTCACTCTGTCATCCAAGCTGGAATGCAGTGGCATGATCACTGTATACCACAGCATCAACCTCCTGGGTTCAGGTGATCCTCCCACCTTAGTCTCCTGAGTAGCTGGGCCTATTAACTTGTGACACCACACCTGGCAAATTTTTTTTATTTTTATTTTTTGTAGAGACAAAGTCTCGCTATGTTGCCAGGACTGGCCTCAAACTCCTGGGCACCTTGGCCTCCCAAAGTGCTGGGATTACAGGCGTAAACCACCTCATTTGGCTTCTAACATGTAGAATCTGATTCTGGTGGCCATCCTCTTTGAGGAACCATATACTTTCTGAGACTTGTAGTCAAGGGGAAAAGGTTTTAAATGCTTTCTGGTGGGGAAAGCCACTTTATTTTATTACTGAAAAATAATCCAAATGTGAATAACCACAATTGCATAAACCATTAAATAATCCCAGGTAGCAATAGCTCAGGACATTATTGTTTGATCACATCATGCTGTGTTCTGAAGGATATACACAGAACTATGACAAACATACAGTGTTGATGATGTTTTCTACTTCTTTCAGAATGAAAAATTAGAATTATTTTTGAGGATGGAAATAATCTTTCTTCAGTGTCTAGCATGTCCTAAACCTCCATCATAGTACTTCTCAAGCTATAGTAATATTTTCTTTTGTTTTTATATCATTCTTCCCAACTTTTCAGAGGCAAAACCTACCTTTTCTTTTTGTATCCCCAAGATTTGGCCAAAAGGGGAAAAATTTCCACAAAACTTTAAAATAGATACTCAGTTTATATTCATTAAATGAATCACAGATAATACGGTAGTATTAGAAACAACCTGAGCTCAACTCGTGTTCCTTGAACACCTCAGCCAGGCAAAGTGTAGCACAGAAGCCACTTAGGGAATAGAACTCTCTTATGACGCATCTATTTCTTTAAATCAAGGACTAAGGTTTTCCCAAACTCTTTAAATTCTCAGATTTTCCTATGTGGATTTATGCCAGAATGATTTCAATCCATTAGTTGACAAATAGGACTGTTTAATAACTGCAGAGGAACTATAAAATTCTATTCAGAAAATAATGAAAGCTGTAGGGGATTATGTATTCATTTATTTTGTAGTAGGAAAACTCGAATCTTCAAATAACAGAGTGTTGCCATGTCAGCTTCCTCTAGAGAGTTGAAAACTAAACTGCAAAGAGAGTAGAATGATATGATTAGTATCGGAGCCACTGGAATACGCAAAGCCTCAGTTCTTTTTAAAATTAATTTATTTCAATTGGCAAATGACAAATTGTATACATTAATGGTATACAATGTGATGCTTTGATATATGTTCTACTGTGTAAAGTCTCAATTATTGATTGGTACTACAAGATTCAGCCAATAACTTGAATTCTACCTACCTGTGTTTTCACCTTTGTGAAATTATTATGGTACTTCATTCCCCAGTTTTTTGAGATTTCATATTCTAAAAATATTACTTTAAATTATCAAATATAAGATAGTAGAAGTGCGGGGCAAAATTATTTTTCAGTTTTATATCAAACGGTAGATAAACACAATAGAGAGAATATATTAAAGAGAACAGAAAGAGTTTTTAAAAAGAAGGAAAGAAAAAAGAAAAGAATGTACAAGAAGGGAGAGAGAAAGAACGGACACAAAAAGCAAGCAAGGAAGGGGTCTATTAAAATATTTGATAGAGCTCCCCTACAACTCAGATGCTTTTGTATGTGCAGTATTTCAATGTCCTTCCTAGGTAAATAGCAATGTCTTCCTTTTTTATTAGCACTGCTGCAGCTGCTGTTGCTTACAAAGAGATTCACAAATCAAAATAGACTCAGCTTTTCAATAATTCTAAAAAGATGGGGGAACATTGCCAGAGAAGGATAGCACTCCAGTATCCTAACATGGAGTCTTGTTAGCAAAACAAAGTGTGAATTGCTTGGAGATAATTCCCTGCTGTTGGTAATTCCACTGGGTGCCTTCCGTGGCAGCACGTGCTATTTCTTCTCTATAGACCAATGCTGTTGAAGAGGCGATGCCAGAAGAATATGAAAAAGTTGCTTTTTTAAAACGTTTATTCTCCCAGGTTTTTTTCCTAATGTCAGCATTGATTCATACCTATTGGACCTGTACCTGGAGCCCCAGCACAACCAGGAACTGAGAAAGCTAGAGCAGGATGTGAATAATGAATGGGCTGCTTAAGCAGAAGTCTACACCCAGTCAATAGTGAAAGCATGTGCAGAGTTGCAGGTCAGCATTTTCATGGACTCTTTCTATTATTCTCTCTCTCAAGGGAAAACAGGAAAACTAGCAAGAGCTAGCAAGAACTAGCAGCAGCTTGAACAACAAACGCCTGGACTCAGATTGGAAGGCTGTCCATTTGTCTTTTGCTTCATCCCTGGTTATTGCACTGGAGCTGTCTAATTAAGGTACTCGAAAAAATTGAAATATTTGATAGGTCCTGTTGATGATCAGCTTCCCCTCCCCAACCGTATCTTGTGATGTGCAGGAGAAGGGAAATAGAAAATTGAAGAACTGTACCTCTTTGCTAGAAAACTGTGATATAAAAGGAAAATCCGTATTTGTCACATCTTCTGAAATTACAAGTATTACTAGTGTTACCATTTTTGAAGTGCTGGTTTAGTTGATGGGGCACTGGCCACTTGTATAGCATGTTTGCTTTCTCCCACCCTCATTTTGTACTCCGTCAAGTCCAAAGTTGTCATGGTTCGTTATCTGTAGTTGATCTTGAGCAGCCTGGCATTCTAAAAGAATATGCTGTGTCATCTGCCTCTGTGCTTTTGTGGCCTGCTGCACAGATGATACTTCAGCAAGAGTATTGGGTGGGGGGCAGGAGAGGAGAGCAGAATTTGTCTCAGACTGATGTTTTTTGTGCCATGTTATGTCTCATTCTTTCGTATATGCCCCATTCAACAGTAAAGCGCATATATCACATTGTGACTATTACATATGTTGGAGTACATAATTGGGGTTGTAAAGTATCTGCTTGAATGTCTTAACTAATGAATTTCATCGAATTCAATTATCATTCTTAGACTCTTCATTAGCCAATCAAATTACTCCTTTGGTATAAGTCATTTCTAATACACTTTTATTAGGGATAAACAATTTTATGAAGTAAATGGGAGATGATTAGATTATCTCACTGATCTTTATTTGGAGTCCCATGCCAGTGAAGTTTTGGATTTCTAAAGGAATTCTCTCGCACATTACACTCAGTGTATACAGGAGAAATAATGTTACTACGTGAAGCTTGGTCTTTAAGACTTAATTTCACTACTTACATCTTTTTTTGTTCTGAGGACGTTTGCTATAGTGAGTCACCAATACTAAAAATATATAGGAATAAATCAACTATGTATTTCTATAAGTTAATCTACTTATTTAATAAATCTGTCTCTGCCAGGCACGGTGGCTCACACTTATAATCCCAGCACTTTGAGAGGCAGGGACGAGTGGATTGCCTGAGTCCAGGGGTTCAAGACCAGCCTGGACAACTTGTAATCACCTCATATGTGTATTTAAAATGCTGGCTCTGAAATGCCCACACCCAAAGATTCAGAATTAAGTTTGGCATGAAACCTCATCCCTACAATAAATAAAAAAACATTAGTCGAGCGTGGTTGCGCATGCCTGTGGTTCCAGCTACTTGGAAGACCAAGGCAGAAGGACCACCTGAGCCCAGCAGGTTGAGGATGCAGTGGCCATGAGCATGCCACTGCATTTTTAGCCTGGGCAACAGAGTGAGACTCCTATTCAAAATAAATAAACAGCCAAATAAATAAAATCTGTCTATGAAGTTGTGGTATACTGAATTACAAGTTCTTCAACTTTTGGAAATGAATGATTTCAGTAATAGGCATAAGTAAGATACTCCCACAGTTAAGATACCATAGTGTGGGATCACAGTTGTTATTGTTGAAACATTTTTTGCCCAAATTATACATGTTTCACATGGTCTATTAAAACAAAGTGGTTCTAAAATGCATATTTCCAGTATCAATAGAACTTTAATTTTCTGGAAAATGATTGTCACAGTACTTATATACAATAGATATTTGACTCATTTTACAATGAAGGACAAGTCCCTACTGTTCTGGCCATGTGATTCTTATCATACAGATCTTAAAATATTTATTTTGTTCATTTATACCTTGATGTCTGTTAGGAACCATTTCATCTTCTATTCTACAAATATTTTAAGAAACATCTCATAATTAGGTTTAAAGTAAACCGATACCAATATATTCCTGGATTCTATGCCAAACTTAATTCTGAAACTTTGGGCATGGGCATCCCAGTACTAGCATTTTAAATGCACATATCAGTTGATTACAATGAACTCCAAAGTTTAAGAACCACTGCTCTTCCTAGCAAGGAAACAACTGATAGAAAATACTGTAAACTCTAGACATATAATTGATATCAAAAACGTTAAAATTAAATTTAGTTTGGCTTTCATTTTTTCCACAAATTTATATTACCTGGGGCTGCAAAAATCATTTTAGATTATTTATTTCATTTTCCTTTTAATATGAGTCTAAGTATTTTGACACTAAAATTTCTTATTTAGTATTAGTTAAAGATGTCAAGGTTATGGATATTATTAATTTTAAAGTATCCCTAAGTTGCCAAATAATGAAAGATCTCTATTAGAAAAAGGTATTAAATTCACCGGCTGTAAATTGAATTATTTTTACATTTAAATATTTAGTTTACCAAGATTTCTAAATAACAAGCCTACCTTTAAACATTTGATATATCTAATAAAGATCACTTCTTTAAAAATTTCAACCTGTCCTTTTGTTATGGTTTTCATTGAGAGGACTACTATAGCAGTCTTACTTTTTTTTTTTTTTTTTGAGTTGGGGTCTCACTCTGTCGCCCAGACTGGAATGCAGTGGCACACTCCCAGCCACCACAGCCTCAACCTGCTGGGTTCCAGCGATCCTTGCGCCTTTGCCTTCCAAGTAACTGGAACTACAGATGTGCACTACCATGCCCGGCTAATTTTTTTGATTTATTGTAGGGATGAGGTCTCAACAAGTTGCCCAGGCAGGTCTCGAACCCGCAGGCTCAAGCAATTCACTCGCCTCAGCCTCCCAGAGCATGGGATTACAGGCTGAGCCCACCGAGTCCAGCTAGCAGTCTTACTTTCAAAAGCTACTTTATGTACAAGCTTTTGGGCTGAGATTTTCCCATTGTTTTTTAAATAAATGAACATTTCTAAATTATCTAATCTTAGTATGAGAATCATCCCCCAGCTTTATTTTTGATACATCCAAGTTAGATATTGTTTGCCAGCTTAATATATAAAACTCTAAAGTATATGCTTAAAAGAGGGGACAAAGAACTGTCTTCTGAGTCATGAAAAGAGAATGTTGTCATTACCTCAGGCACTGAAATAGAGCAACAATCAACATTAGTCCTAGTAGAAAAACTACAGAGAATGCTTGACCCGTAAAATTAATTCTTGCTTTCTACATAGCATACTTCACTGAGACAAGGTCTAAAAAGGGGAAATGGCCA
This sequence comes from Carlito syrichta, assembly GCF_000164805.1. Lineage (NCBI taxonomy): Eukaryota > Metazoa > Chordata > Mammalia > Primates > Tarsiidae > Carlito > Carlito syrichta. The sequence goes on along the minus strand of NW_007232947.1, from coordinate 530,967 downwards.
AAATCTTAGGTTTTCAGGTTAATTTTCTTTGAAAAATAAATATGTCTTGAAAAGGTTGGAGTGTTTTCCAAATCCATAAGAGTTCTTCTATAAATCAGAATTTTATTTTGTTTTGTTTTGCTTTCAGTTGGTTTTAAAGATTTTGTTTAGAGTACCAACAGGCACTAACTTCAGTTAGGTTGTGTTTCAGAAGTTGCATTTATAAGTTAAGTATTTGGGATTCAAAACACATTTTCACATAGAAACAATGCAATAAATGATGTTTGACATCCAGGTTCAATTTTTTGAAAACCATAACATTATAGTCAAGTTGTATGATTTGTAAAATAAATATTTGACATGAAGATTAATACAAAGCAATATTATATGATGCCCCAAATTAAACCAATTAGACAAAATATTTATAAATTACTTATTTTGAATGTCAGCATTAAAGGAAATCAAATTTGATTATAAATAAATTAGAAATTAAAATAGAGGGTAAGATAGTTTTTGAAAACAGAGAAAGTGGGGTGATAATGTGAGCAGTATTCTCCTGAGCAGAGGAAAAGGAGAGGGAGTGAAGAACTGCTGGAGAGATTTAGAGAATGGAAGGCAAAATAGTCTCAAGTGTAGGTAGCCAAGCAACATTGAGCCAGCTGTGAAATAGAAAAGATGCTCATAAATGGTTATGTTTATGACTCAGAAGAACAGGTGTATTCAATTCTTTTACAATGAGTAGATAACTATGAAGTTACACATCTATTTGGAAAGCAGAAGTGTAGAGGAAATGGTTAAGCAGAGATGGTGAGCCGAATGCTAATCCATTGAGCACCACTAAATCAAGTAAAGGGGAAGCTAGTGGAGTCTCTATCCGTCTACAAATGACTTTTTCTCCAAGTGGCTGAACTCACCACTCAAGGCTTTATTAAAGTCCACTTTTCCAAGAAATTCTAGCCTTTGTTTTTCTCACAAAGTTCAGCATCAAGTGTTGAAGCGAACAAAATTTACCAATTTGCTGCCTTTACTCATAAATTATTTATTGAATTGACCCAATATTTATTGACCAAATAAACACCTATTATATATTAGACACTAAATATTTAATTGACCAACTAATACCTACCATGTATTAGATACTGTGCATGTTTTGTTCCTTTTAGTTCAGATACTAGAATGCAAAGAATATTTTGTTTATTTGAATTTTTGTATTCTATATTGTACTATTTCCTTGTTTTCTATGCATTAAATTTAAATAGTTGATGAGAACATGTGGAATCTGTAGTTAGGAATGGAGGGCTAGGAATGTTGATAATCTAGGGAATAAGTCCATAACAAGAAGGTCTCTATATTATTATTTTCTTTGGGTTTCAAAGAGGCCTTTCCAGTCCTAAGTGGAGCCCCCATCACTTCCATTTAGCCTTTAAAAACCAGCCCAGGCAACTTGGCGAGACCTCGTCTCTACAATAAATCAAAAAACTATCCGGGCATGGTAGCGCGCGCCCATAGTTCTGGCTACTTGGAGGGCTGAGGCGGAAAGAGCCGGAGCCCAGCAGGTTGGCGCTGGGGTGGCCATGAGCATGCCACTGCACTCCAGCCTGGGCGACGGAGTGAGACTCCAACTCAAAAAAAAAAAAGAAAAAAAAAAGAAAGAAAGCCCAGGCTTAATATGAGAATGAAGGTATCATCTCAAAACACGTGTCAATTTCCCAAATGATTTTGTTACCCCAGACCTTGGAAGTGATATTTTGTAACAGATACTCTATTATCGGTTATACTTACATATCTACTTGCTAGATAGCATTTCCTACACTTAGGTTTGCAATCATTCTGTCTTTGTAGTCTATGTTTCCCTAGGCCAACAAATCTTGTCCATCGTGGAGCCTGCATTTTCACCTTTTTTTTATGCCACAATGATTTTATTAAGCACCTACAATGTCGGTTATTCTTCCCAGCCAATTGTCTCTGTGCTCATGAAAATTTCATGAAGCCCCTGTTCTCACAGAGATTTCATCCTGATGGAGAGGTAGACTGTTAACAAGCATCAAATACATAAACAATAGGACCACCAAAATATTGTTCCTCCAATAACTCTAATCATGTTTTTCTTTAATGTTTTTCTCCAACTGTGTTCCAGTCAATGATATTACTCTTTCTTTAAGCCTCATGGATTCTTCTTGTTTTTTAACCTTGCACTAAAATTAATCTGATCTACTTATTTTAACTCTTTTAAGGTTTTTGCATCTTCTTAAGTGGAAGAGACAAAGAAATGCATAAATTTACATATTAGAAAAGATGAATTGCCTGAGAAATTGCACTCATATAGCTGGGTACAAGTAATACCCGTATGGCTCCAATGTGGCCATTATGGAATCAAATACCCAACAGACAAGGCCTCAAAGGATCTTTTCTTATCCTGAGATTTTTCTTAATTACATTTTTTCTGGTAACTAAGTTGTCCTATTCCAACATATCAGAATAAATCTTCTGTATTAAATTGTCAATGATCATAAACTATGTGGCAAGAACTTACTCCAATTATTCCTACAAACTTCCTTGCACTCTCTAACCTAATTATCCTATATTTATTGTGTGTACTTGCCACAAAGATGGTATAAAGGATTAGCCACTTAATTGTTTATAAATTTTTCACATTATTTCAGGATATTAGAGCAGGATGGTATTATGTGTGTACACATCTAAATTTCTAGATGTGCATCTTGGAAATGCCATAGGTTACATCTAGTGATGACTCAAGAACTAGAAGGTCAATCTTAGAAGAACATAAAAATTTCACATTTGAAGTTGCTGTTAAGAGGAATGATAATGCAAGAGTAGATAAATGAAGAAGTATGATCAAGGCAGTGTAAAATTTCTGTATTTCAGGCCACTTAACTGGCTCTCAATAGGGCACCTCTAATATATCATTGAAAATTTTTAAACATTTGAAACATAAAGATATGTCAGTAACAAAATTTTTCTTTAGCAATATTTCATGAATGATAGTGTCTTGTTAATTCAGTGAACTCCAGAATAATCGTTTTCAAACCTAAATGTTTGCAACCAGGATTTCACCAAAATGCAGAGAACATATTTATTATGAAGAGTATGTCTTTAGTTAGGACAAGACTTGAGTGCTTCTAGAGACAGACTAACTACTAAGACAAATTATTAAGACAACCATTAAGAAATCTGTATGAATAACTTCACTGCCTCTAATACTAGATAAAAATTCACAAAACAATCATAACTTTTGACATACCTGTGATATAGTTTCTTATGCCCTGAATAGCATTTACCAAGAAATTAAAAATTCAGAGCACTCTAGCAATGCAATGACATATAAATATTATATAATAATTAATAATATTCCCATTCTATTTCCTTCTTGAAGATAATGTGTCTATTTATTAAGATGATTATAAATTAGTAAACTGTAACAGAACTTAATAGAAATGTGTTAAAAGTTTATATTGACACACATAAAGATTAATTAATATATTCTAAAAATTACACAGAAAATTAGAGTTTTTGTTCACAATAGCTGCCAAGTTGTCAATATGCTGCTGCTTAAAAAATATGCATTATTCTAAGGTATTCATATAGAAATGAAACAAAAACTAATCCTGGGTACGATCACTTTGTTAGAGACCTGAGTTCAAGTTTAGCTCCCACAACTGAAAAATAGTTAAAAGAAAGATAGAAGACGGGCTCAGTGGCTCAGCCTGTAATCCTGCGCCTTTGGGAGGCTGAGGTGAGTGGATTGCCTGAGCCCGCGGGTTCAAGACCCGCCTGGGCAGCGAGAACTCATCTCTGCAATAAAATCAGAAAATCAGCCGGGCATGGTAGCGTGCACCTGTAATTCCAGCTACTCAGAAGGGTGAGGCGGAAGGATCGCCGGAGCCCAGCAGGTCGAGGCTGTGGTGGCCGGGAGCGGCCACTGCACTCCAATCTGGGCGACCGAGTGACTCCAACTCAAAAAAAAAAGGTAGAAAGAGCAACAAAACCACAACTATTTACAGTTTGTGACATAACCTTGCAAGTAATGAGCAAAAATGTTTCAAGATGCTAAAATTCGGGGGTGGGGGAGCACCAAGTGTGGACTTAAAGTAATCGTATACCATTGAGAGAAACATTGTATACTGAGAACAAAAAGAGAGAAACTTGCTGAAATTGTAGAAAAGCATAATGGACGGCATGATGTCATGTTCTGCAGAAGAAACTATTGAAATCTGTTCTTGATTTTTTTTTTTTTTAAGTCAGGTATCTTTTTAAATACAATTCTGCCTGACAATGGAGAAATACTCCATTGGATTAGTTCCTAGTTTCACATTTTTATAAATAAGTGCAGAAACTATACTCAGTGTAATAAACCTGAAGATTTTCTGAAATATGAGCACAATATCACAGCTTTTTAGGTGATTAGTTGTTTTATTATTTTGTTATTACATTCTGATTGAGCAAGAAAGACTCCAAAACAAATTTTACATTCTGTCTCTAAAATGGCTCCTACTCAAAATGGTAGCTGATCGTGCAGAGTGACTATATTAATCCTTGAGTTTAGTAATTGTTTTGATGTTATATAGGAAGGGAAATGATCATTCTCTGATGGCACCCAAGAAAGTGCTCTTCGAGGAATAGAAATATCACCCCGGTCACCATTCTTTATGAACGCCCTTCATATCAGAGGGCACATTTCAAGTAGAAGACATGAAAATAAATTATTTATATTGTTTTAGGACTTTTAATTCTAAAAATATTGGAACTTTTTATATACTGCTGGTTAATTTCTGAGTATGACCATAAGGAAATGTTTTATAATTTAATTTTATAATTTTGAGTCGTAAATAAAACTTTATAAAATAATTTATGGTCTGTATGTTTCAGTTTATTTTGAATGTCAAATGTTCTCTTTATAGAGTCTAATGAAATAGACAAAGGAAATAATTTCAAAAAATATTCCCCAAGTAAAAATTATTTATAGTTAAAAAATTTACATTAGTCTATTTTTAGTCACCAACAATGTTGTCCTTTTTTTTTTTTTTTTTTTTAATAAAATCACTTTGGAAAAGGAGAAAATTTAAAAGAAAATATAAGAAAGGAAAATACATACAACTTTAAAAATTATTTTCAATTTTGCCTGCTTTTGATGTGGGCTAGTGTCCAAAACTTATCTGGTTTTTATCTGATTTCATTTTGTTGTAGACAGGAGAGTATTTGTCCACCAATTTCTAGGCAAGAATATTCAAACCAAAAATCTAATAGTTTTTATTTTTCTACTGAAAGAAATGTCTCTGGTGAATAGGGAAGATGATTTATGTGCATAAAGCTTACCTTATAAAAATAATCTTTGTGTTCATTATAAAGTTGAAATATTATTATTATATATTTATTACATTTTATTTTGTATATCTTTAATATACCATTTAGTTTGAAGTTCTTTGATGCCTTAGAACATATGACAGTTTAAAGTCTATTGTGTTTTCCCCAAAATTCTTTTTCAGTCAGTAGATTTTTTTAGAAAACAGTGATTTTTTTTTGGTGTAGTTACAATTTTTACAGTGTTTTAGCTAACACATTGAAGTGACTGAAAACTACCTTTCCCTTGTACTTATTGTTTAAAAATTTTTAATTGAATATATTTATTAATTAACAATTGTATCTATGAAGTGGCATAAAGGTTATTTTGTCTTTAATACTAATGATTATTATTGGTACATAATGAAATTCAGATTTCTTTTCACAGGGGAAAAATTATTCTTTCACTGTCAAAAAGTCTTCCCATTTATGTCCTGAAACTACATATTTTAGTTAATGGAATATAAATCATCTATGGATTATACAACATCAATTCATTCTATATGAATGCTGAAACTCAACTCATGAAGCAGAATATGTATCTGTTTGTATGTCTCTCTGTAATAGAATTCTGGACTGTGATGTGTTTTCTCCATATACATGAAGGATTAGATACATATCTTTCTTCTTTCCAAAAATGTCATCATCATTGTCAGTCTCAGAAAATAGGTAGGAAACTGTTTCAGTGTTTCTGATGTTTCTTATTAAAAACAGTCACAATGCAGAATCAAAAAATACTAAAATTTTATGAAGCATGGCCATGAAACAATAAAACTTTTTTTATAAAGTCTTGTGTACTGAAATTTATATCCAAGTGAGTGTTGTCCTCTACTGTGGTCACCTTAGATTTCAGAAATGCTTCCGTGGTTCAAAATATTTTGTTGCCATGTTTTTGGAACTGTCTGCAGAGCCAGTTCATATACCAGGATGCATTCCTCAACAAACACTGTGAAGATATTGTATCCTTATGATCAGTACAAATGTGGAAGCAGCCTTTCTGAGCATGAGAAACGTTTTTTCTTAATGAGTCAGTTTCTTCTCCAAATTTAATTTGCATTTGTCAGGTATACTTTATTCTAAATGGTGCTTTTTTCCCGCTTGACAAAAAGATACATCTTTCACATAGAAGGACTCTGAGGCTGATGGACTGAAGAAGTCACATGTTGGCTAAAGGCCCTCACAGAATAGGCACAGAACATTAGTTAGACTCTTTCAAGATACGGGAAAAAAAGAGTTTCAGGCTGAATTAATGAGAATATAGGCTAATTATTTTATCTTCTGCAATATTATTTAACTGTTTTCTTACCCTAGACAGGATAGAAGGTCATTACGAGAACTCATAAGACAACATATGACCTTCTCCTGCTACCACTCTATTGAGAATATACTTACTTGAGCCCACAGGACTCTCTGCATACACTGTTATCATTTGATATTCACTTTGCATTAGGCACATATAAAAAGACCCTAAGAAGCCCTCCCACACCAGGCCCAGAGGGGTTCACTAGTGAATTTTATCAAATTTCTTCTTTAAGGAAGAAATTCTACCAGTTCTCTACAATCTCTTCCAGAAGATAGAAGCAAAGAAAATATTCCCTAACTCATTCCTGAAACCAGCACTATACCAATGTTAAAACCAAAGTCATTACAGGAAAAGAAAGTTGTAAACTAATATCTCTCATGAACACAGATGCAAAACTCCTTAACAAAAGCCAGCCTGTAAATTTCCATGCCAGTTGAAAAAGGTAATGGAACCGTGGGGGGATGTTCTGCCTTCTATTACAAACTGGTCATTCATTCATCCAATATTTACTGTTCCAAGGACTACTCTATGTGGCCAAGTGATCAGACTTGTCACCTTTTTCACTCACCCAGTGACTTACCCATCAAATAGTTTTTCAATACATACAATGTGTTAGACATTATAATTGCTGCTGGTAAATACAACAGTAAGCAAAATAAGACAAATCCCTGCCATCACGGAACTTACATTGTATTGAAAAAATGCACAGTAAATTATTTGTATATAGTTTATTTATGTAAATATAAACTACATTTTAATATATTTAATATAATGTAATATATATTATATATAGTTATATATGTGCATATATATATAATATAAAGTGTGCTAGTAATATGTGCCAAGGAGAAAATGAGGATTTGATGTGTACATGGGATATAATTTATGTAGATTTTTCAGAGATGGCCTTACTGAGAAAGTTACTTTATATAAAACCCTAAAGAGTGAAGGAAAGAGTCATTTTGTTTTTGTTTTTAAAATGTTTTTTATTATAGAGATACAGAGTACAATGAGGATAAATTACATAAGTAGGCTGCATGCAGGGTGAAGTTTGTATTTCTACCTGGCCCTCACTCTCCTGGTAATGGACCTGGTACTCTTTGTGTTGTCATGTGGCCCCCCACCCCTCCCTCCCTGCCTTCTCTAGCAGTGCTCAGCAACCGCCAATCCCTCCCTTGTCCTAATGTGACTAATATTCAAGGTCCACTAGTGAGTGAAAACGTGTTATTCAGTTCTTTGTTTCTGGGATAATTCACTTAGTATTAGGGTCTCCAACTTCATCCAAGTTGCTGTGAAGTCCATGATTTTATTCTTCATGACTGCATAATACTCCATCATGTCTATAGTAAAAACATGGAACCAAATCCTACTGCCCATCAAAAGTGAACTGGATACAGAAAATGTGGAAAGAGTCTTGATGATGTTTCCTGGAAGATCCTTGCAAATATAAGGAACAAGAAGACAAAATAACAGAGCCCAGTGTAGAGCGAGTGAGGAGATATGCTTGAAGATTTGAAGATACTAAGTCAGAGAATTAGATGGAAACAAATCATGCAAAGACTTGTGAGAAATGATAAGGAGTTTAGATTTTCCACCTAGTGTTTTCAACGAGGAAATAGCATGAAATGATTAACTATTGTACAAATTCTTTCCAGATACTGTGAAGAAAAGAGTATTTAAGTGTCAACAGTACAGAGTGAGAACAGTAAAAAGTTATTGCAATAATCCAGGTTGGTAATTTAATTTTGATTAGGTTCGTGGCTATATAATGGTGAGAAGTTAATAGACCTGAGACATATTTTAAAAGTAGAAACTTTATGACCTTTTATGGATTGGATATGGAAAATGAGAGAAGGAATAATCAAATAATTATCCTAAGTCTTTGTCTTGAACATCTTGGTGAGGTCATTTAGTGTGATAGGGACGAATCAAACAAGAAGAGGTAAGAGAGGAGTCAACATGTTTTATATATACATATTTGACTTGGGGTTATCATTGGACTTCCAAAAGATGTCAATTAGTTAAAATATAGGAGACGACTGCAGGAAAAAAGTCTGGGAGCGAGATATCAAATTAAGATACTCTCAACAGCACATTAAAGAACACCTTACTAAAAGTTACTTAAATATTACTGACATTTGTTATGTCACTTTATTATATCTGTTTATTAGGTATAGCTCTAGAGAGCACTAAAGCTGATTCAGCAGATAGTGATATCAAATCTCTCTGAGAGCCTCCTAGTTCATCCCGCACATTTCTAGCATTTGTGCAAACATCTTAAAGATGTCCTCACTGGCAACAGAAAAAGAAGAAGAACTGAAAGGCAGAAATAAGCTCTTTTCAAAGTTAGCTCTCCCTTCTGATTTGGGAGGAAAATCTTTTCCTGAAAACTATCAACAGGTTTCCCTAGTGTCTTCCTCCAGAGCTACAACAAATACTGATCCCTACACCATCCTTTACAAAAGGGAAAGGTATTATCAACATTTTATAGGACAAGCATGAGTCATGTCTTGTGACTGATGTTCTGTCACCGATAAAAAAAACTAGGACGTACTGGTAACCATATATGTCCAGTAGAGAAAGCATCCTCTTACAGGTGGTATTTAAAATCAAGACTGAATGATGCCACCAAAAATATACCCACTGTGCAGCCAAGTTATCTTCATCCTCTCTACATAATGCTCATTTTATACAGCTACTGGAAAAAACAAAGATTATATCAGCCTAAGGAGGGAATCGATAGACCCATTGAAGAACCCTAAATAGGACAAGCAGAAATAATAGAAGAGCTTAGAAAAGTCACCAATGAATGGAAAAAAAACTGAATTTCAGAAAATAGGTTTCTGAGTTTGTATACTATGAGTAGAAGCATTATTGAACAGTATTTGCGCGTGAGCTTGTGCACATGAATGTGCTAGGTGTCTGTGAATGCTGCGACTCGCTGACAGTCTCTTTGGGGGGCTCACTAGGTACTAAATGTTTCTTTTTTTCTGAGACTCGCCAATATACCAGGTACTGTGCCAGAAGCAAATAAAAGACAGAAGCCTCTGTCCTCTGGTGGGGTTAGGTAAATATGTAATATAAAATATTTTTGCCACAGCTCTCCTATTATTGTAGTTTTTCTGATTAAAAACTATGACCCAAGCAATCCATTGACATTTAAATTATGACTATCTGGTTTACACTGTCCTCCCATAAAGCTACTTTGTTCTGTTTGTTCTGTTATAGAAAAGACAATATGACTCGATATCTGCATGTGTTTTTAAGTACAAATTCTTATCTCTGTCTGCCATATCACACTGTATTGTGCAAAAGTCAAAATTTAGGTTCTTTCTTAAATTTAATTATCTGGTTCTTTCTTACAACAGTGTGTCTCCTATTGACATCTCAGATTTCATTTTGTTCACATATCTTGTCTCCTTGTTATTGATAACAATGGCGGGTGTAAGAGCTTATCTCCTTTTGATTCTGAAAATGTAATAAAGAAGGAAAATACAAAGTAACAGCCACACGTGCTGTATCAAACTAATATTGGGGAAAATATGGTATGCATGCTGCAACTCAAGCTCACGCATATCAAAGAGAAACACCTATGGCAAGGGACCATGCTTTGTTGAAAAATACATGAAGGAATGAAGCATTAAAATAAAACAAGTTAAAGTGGTCTTATGAGAATCTTTGTTTCACTTTAAAGGCATAGCAATTAAATGAATGTGGTCATGTTTATTTTGTTGCTCTTTTTTACCTGCAAACAATAGCATTTGTGTTTATCTATGTGTTTTTATTATTTGTTTATTTATCTATATTGGGGGGCTGTATTCTTAGTCTTTCACCCAGGCTGCAGTGCAGTGGCATGATCATGATCATCATGGCTCATGGCAGCCTCAGCCGCCTGGGCTTAGATGATCCTTCCTCCTCAGCATCCTGTAGCTGGGACTACAGGCTTGCGTCACCACACTCAGCTAGCTTTTTATCTTATTTCTTTCTATTTTTTTTTTGTTTTTTCAGTTTTTCGTAGAGACTAGGTTTTGCTATGTTGCCCAGGCTGTTCTCAAACCCCAGGGCTCAAGCTATCCACCTACCTCAGCCTTCCCAGTGCTGGAACTGCAGACGTAAGCCACCATGCCCAGTCACCACTTTTATTCTTACCCAATAATTTATGAATAAAAATGACATGAACATCAGATTTTTTACTCTTTACTCTATTTTTATTTTTACTCCATTTACTCCACTTGAATAAGCATCAAAATTAAAGGAATATTTGAGGGAAATATAATGTTAAAAGAAACCCTAAGATGCTATATAGTTCTTGCCTGACTCTAGGCAAATTTGAAATTGTAAAGATCTAAAGAAGGTATTCTTACCTTTGAGAAAGACTCTTCCTTATAAATTCTTTATACTTACATTAAGCTTGCTGGAGTTTGTATTTCTTAGAAAATTTATAATAGAGTGTCTTGTTTCCTTGGCCTATAGCCAATGCCAAAAACATTACAGTTAATTAATAGAGATTTAAGAATTGTGGATCTCTAGATAAGTAATTTTGTTTCATTTTGATTTTACATATAAATGTGAAATTTGATTTATAATTTAAAAAGAGAATTAGTGATTTGAAATCATTTTGTGTAAAAGAGGAATAGATTTAAAGATGTATCACTGTTTATTTAAAATCAGGAATCAGACATTTTTATCCAAAAAATTCTAAAGAAATAATTTTTATTTTTCAAATGTCATTAGAAAAACTCTGACATTCAGTCTTGTTTTTTCTCTAAACTCTTTCTTAGGCTAACTACTTTTCTTACTCTTATAATTTTGAGTTCTATTTATAAAATTGATAGTTGTGCTCAATTTTTTGTGTGTGAGTATGTTTATGCCAAATTGATTTGGCTTTGAGTGGATTACTGTTTGAGAAAATGAGTAATCATTTTAAAGTGAGGATCATTTCATGAAGAACCATTATATCCTGAAACCTTTATTTTGGGGTATCAGAATGCAGATGGGGTCCCTGGGCAAGTGAGCGCAAGGCTCCTCACCAAAGTCATTGTCCTGTTACCTCACTGCCCTTTCCTCAAGTCAGAGTCACCCTAGTAGCCAGGAAGTTTCACTTATCAGGAAATAAAAGGAACAGTACTTTCTTCACCTATGTCCTGTGTAGAAGGTGACAAATGCCAAGGAATGACTGTTACCTATAAATCATCATAGAAGATTGGAATACTCAAGAGTTTTAGAAGTGGTTATGCCCAGACTTGAATCCTAACTCTACCAGAAACCTGTATTTGACCTCGGACAAGGTGGTTAAGCTATCCAGCATATTGTCCTTTATATACAATAATTTTAAGAAGTCCTTAAATCATCTTCCCTAAGACAAGATGTAAAGGTAGATATGGGTTTTCCATACTATTTTGACTTCTAGTTCAACAGTGGCATGAGGTCCTATTAAGAAATAGCTTAAAATAGTTTTTGTGAAACAGTGGACGGTAACTTATTAGTGACTCGTGGAATCAAATCAGTGGTTTGTGACTAGCATTTTGATTAAAATTAAATAGGAAATATATGTATGTCAAATGCAGCAAGGATTAGTGTTGCTTTGTGAAATTTTTGTTATATATTTGTACTATCTATGGAACTGTGCTGTAAAATGTATTTCTTAGCATGCATCAAAGTTTTTCAAAAATGTTTTTAAAAACATAGATCTAAGAAACTAGGCCATCTAGTACAACTTGAGACACCTCTCCCCCAAAAATACCACTCAAACATAAGAAGCACAAACCAACATCCAGGAATACTGGGAGGAAGGAGTACTGTGAATATCTTCAGTGTTTGGGATTGCCTTGGGTGGTCTTCTTGCTATTGCATTATTGCATTAAGTAAAGTAGTTGAGCTGCAGATGTCATGTGCATGTAACAAACAGAAACTCACACATGCCCAATCACTTGGAAGCTTGTGGGAAAAAAGCAAATTATGTGTCATTAGTTTATGCAAGAATTGCTTTTAGGCATCCTTCCTTAGGATTCATGATACTATGATGACTGCAGAGAAAAATTTCTATTCGTGTCTCTACACACTTTTATGTTTATTCTCTGACATTTTTTGGTCAGCAACAAGATGGTCACTTTATGCCAATAAAAACCCCATGCATCTACCCACAACTCATCCATTCTGATAGCTTTATGTGTAATGACTTAAGACCTGTATTACATTTCTCTATTTTCTAAAATAGAATATGAAACTGTCAGGCCTAAATTATCCTGAATCCCAATCTGTGAAAGGACACACAATGAGGGAGAAAATATGTTCTTTTTTTATAATCAATATTTTTATTATGATATTGTGGGGTACAGTTAAGGGTTAGGTATACAAATATGCTTCGTTCAGGCACCTTTGTTGATAAGAGGTGTCTCCCCATTCCCAGACAGATATTTACTACCATTAATCACATCTCCCTTCCCCTCCCTGCCCCATAGTTTCCCACCACTGTCAATCATTTTCTTATGGTATTGCGTTGGATGATCAAGGACCACTGTATGAGTGAGAACATGTGATACTCAGATCTTTCTTTCTATGAGAGGTCACTCAGTATTATAGACTCTAGTTCCATCCAAGTTGCTGCAAAATTCACGATTTTGATCTTTTTTTACGACTGTGTAGTATTCCATCGTGTATATGTACCACATTTTTTTAGTCCAGTCCTCTTTTGATGGACAGCATGGTTGCTTCCAGGTTCTTGCTATTGTGAACAATGCTGCGATAAACATACGTGTGCAGGTATCTTTTTTATAGAGTGATTTGAGTTCTTCAGGGTATATTCCCAGTAGGGGGATTGCAGGGTCATATGAAAGGTTGAGATTTAGAGCTTTTAGGAATCGCCACACTGCTTTCCACAGAGGTTGCACTAGTTTACATTCCCACCAACAGTGTAGAGTGTTCCCTTTTCGCCACACCCTCTCCAGCAACTGTTATTTTTTGAATTATTGATAATTGCCATTCTGATTGGAGTTAGGTGGTATCTCAGTGTGGTTTTGACATATCTTCATGTGTCTGTTGGCTGCTTGGATGTCTTCCTTTGAGAAGTGTCTGTTCATATATTTTGCCCATTTTATAATGGAATTGTTTGTTTTTTTCTTTTCAGCACGTTTGAGTTCCTTGCAGATCCAAGATGTTAAGCCTTTGTCAGACCTGGAGTTGGCAAATACTTTTTCCCAGTCTGTATGCTGTCACCCTGCTCTCTTGATGGTTTCTTTGGCTTTGCAGAAGCTTATCAGTTTAATGAGGTCCCACTTGTCTATCTTATCTCTTATGGCCTGTGGGTTTTGGGTTTTTTTCAGGAATTAAATCCCTGTTCCAATTCCCATGAGAGTATGTTCTTCATTTTCTAAGGTTCTTATGGTTTGAGGTTTTACATTTAGGTCTCTGATCCATTTGGAGTTAATTTTTGTGTATGGGGATAGATAGGAATCCTGTTTCAATCTTCTGCATGTGGTCAGCCAGTTTTCCCAGCACCATTTACTGAATAGGTTCTCCTCTCCCCAGTGGTAGGTGGTGGAGGCTTTGTCGAAGATGAGTTGGTTGAGAAGTTGAGGTTTTGCTTCTGGAATCTCAATTCTATTCCATTGGTCTATATGCCTGTTCCTATACCAATACCAAGCTGTTTTGATGATTGTAGCTTTATAGTAAAGTTTGAAGTCTGGTAATGTGATACCATCTGCTTTGTTTTTCTTGCTGAGGATTGTTCTGGCTATTCTTGGTCATTTGTGTTTCCATATGAATTCCTGTGTTGTTTTCCCTAGGTCTGAGAAGAATGTTGCTGGTGATTTGATAGGTATTGCATTAAATCTGTAGATCATCTTCACAATGTTGATTCTTCCAATTCATGAACAAGGGATATTTTTCCATTTGTTTGTGTCATCTTTGATTTCTTTGAGCAGTGTTTTGTAATTTTCATTGTAAAGTTCCTTCACATCTCTGGTTAGGAACATGCCAAGGTATTTCATTTTTTTTTTTTTTTTTTTTTTGTGGCTATTGTGAATGGAATTGTGGTTTTTATTTGGGTTTCTGCTTGTTTATTTTTGGTGTAAAGTAATGTGATTGTCTTTTGTACTTTTATTTTATATCCTGAGACTTTGCCGAAGGTCTTTATCAGTGTAAGGAAGTTTTTGACAGATTCTCTTGGGTTTTCAAGGTACACAATCATGTCATCTGCAAAGAGAGATAACTTGACTTCCTCTTTTCCTATTTGGATACCCCTGATTGCCTTCTCTTCTCTGATTGCTGTAGCCAGGACTTCCAATACCATGTTGAACAGAAGGGGTGAGAGTGGGCATCCTTGTCTTGTTCCGGTTTTCAGGGGAAATGGTTCCAATTTTTGTCCATTTAGGAGTATGCTGGCTGTGGGTTTCTCGTAGATGGCATTTACTATTTTGAAGTATGTTCCTCATATGCCTAGATTTTCAAGGGTTTTTATCAAGAAGCGGTGCTGGATTTTATCAAAGGCTTTTTCTGCATCTAATGATATAATCATGTGGTTTTTGTTTCAACATCTGTTGATGTATTTAATTACATTTATGGTTTTACGAATGTAGAACCAGTCTTGCATCTCAGGTATGAAGCCTATTTGGTCATGATGGATGATTTTTGAGATGTATTGTTGAATCCAGTTTGCTAGGATCTTGTTGAGAATTTTAGCATCTATGTTCATCAAAGATTTTGGCCTGTAGTTCTCTTTCTTTGTTGGGTCTTTACCCAATTTGGGTAACAATGTGATGTTAGCTTCGTAAAATGATTTGGGGAGAGTTCCATCTTTCTCAATCACCTGGAATACCTTCAGTAGGATTGGTATAAGCTCCTCTTTAAATGTCTTGTAGAATTCTGCTGGAAAGCCATCTGGTCCAGGGCTTTTTTTTTTATTTTTATTTTTTGTAGATAGTTCTCTTATTATGTAGTCAATTTCCTTGATTGTTATTTGTCTATTTCGGGTCTCAATTTCTTCTTGTTTCAACCTTGGCAGGTTGTGTGCTGACAGAAAGTCCTCCATTTCCTTAAGGTTTTCAAGTTTGTTTCCATACAAGTGTACAGAGTAGTCTCTAATGGTCTTTTGTATTTCTACAGGGTCAGATGTGACTTCATTTTTTGTGTGTCTGATTGTGCTTATTTGGGTTTTTTCTCTTTTTCTTGGTCAGTCTAGCTAGGGGACCATCAACCTTGTTTATCCTTTCGAAGAACCAGCTTTTTGTTTCATTGATTTTTTTGTATTATCTTTTTGTCTTCTATGTCCTGGATTTGGACTTTTATTTTGGTGATCTGGATTCTTCTGCTGAAATTAGGGTTTTTGTGGTCTTACTTTTCCAGCTTCCTCAGGTGGCTTGTTAGGCTGTTAATTTGTGATCTTTCCATTTTCTTCAGGTGTGTTTGTAGGGATATAAATTCCCCTCTTACTACAGCTTTCATGGCGTCCCAGAGATTTTCATAAGATGTTTCTTCATTTTCATTTGTTTCCAGGTATCTTTTGATCTCTGTTTTGATTTCATCATTGATCCAGGAGTTGTTTAGCATCATGCTGTTTAGTGTCCATGTCTTTGTGGGTTTTGGGCGGACCTTGTTGGTGTTAATGTGTATTTTTATTCCACTGTGGCCTGAGAAGTTGCATGGTAAAATTTCGGTCCTTTTAAATTTGCTTGTTTGATTTATGCCCAAGTATGGGGTCGATCTTAGAGTACGTTCCATGTGGTGATGAGTAGAATGTGTATTCTGTGGTCTTTGGATAGATGTTCTGTAGGTATCAATTAAGTCCATTTGGTCAAGAGTCACATTGAGGTTCCGGATCTCATTGTTGATTTTTTGTCCTGATGATCTGTCTAGGGTTTTGAGTGGGGTATTAAAGTCCCCAGTTATAATGGTGTTACAGTCAATATCTTTTTTTAGTTTTCCTAGAAGTTGCTTTATGAAAGTTGGCGCTCCTATGTTGGGTGCATATATGTTTAGGATAAATATTTCTTGTTGATGGAGTGAACCTTTTATCATTAGGTAGTGGCCCTCTGTATCTTTTTTAATTTTTGATAGCTTAAATAGTATTTTGTCTGAAATTAGGATTGCGACTCCTCCTTTCTTTTGTGTTCCATTCACCTGAAAATTTGTTTCCCATCCTCTTACTTTGAGTCTTTGCGTGTCCTTTCCTGTGAGATGGGTCTCTTGAAGGCAGTATATTGTTGCCTAGTGATATTTTATCCATTTTGCCATTCTGTCTTTTCAGTGGTGCATTTAGTCCATTCACATTCAGGCTAATTATTGAAATGTGAGAGTTCATCCCTATCATAGAGTTCTTATAGAGTTGTTGTTCTTCCACTTGGTTTTTTGTCTTTCTTTTGGTTTTGGGTTAGGTTCATGTGTATTTTATTCTTTTTCTTGTACTCTTGTGAAGAATGTTGTTCTTTTTTTACTTTTCTTCTGTGTTTAGTACTTTTTTAAGTGTTTCATGTAGAGGTGGTCTCGTGGCAGCGCCAGTTCTTAGGGATTGGATATCTGGGAAAGATTTTAATTCTCCCTTGCTGATGAAGCTTAAGTTGGCTGGGTAGGTTATTCTTGGTTGAAATTGTTTATCTTTTAGGATTTTGAAGATAGGGCTCCAAGCTCTCCTAACCTGCAGGGTTTCTGTAGATAAATCTGCTGCTATTCTAATTGGTCTTCCATGGTAGGTGATCTGGTCTTTTCCTCTTGCTGCCTTTAGGATTTTTTTTCTTTTACACCTACTTTGTTTAGGTGAATTATTATGTGTCTGAGAGTTGGTCTTCTCATTTGTTGTCTTGCAGGGGTCCTCTGAATCTCATGTTTAAATTTTTGCATCACTGATTAGATAAGGGAAGTTTTCTTGAATAATCTCATGGAAAGTTTGTTCCAGTGTGGTCTCTGTCTCTCTTTCTGCCTCAGGAAGGCCAATTACTCTTAGGTTTGGTCTCTTGAAGTAATCGCTCATCTCTTGAAGGATTTGTTCTGTCTTTTTGAGCTTGTTTTCTGTGTTTTTAAGAATTTGGGTTAGTTCTATATTTTGGTCCTCAAGCTCTGAGATTCTTTCTTCTGCTTGGGTAATTCTGCTTTCCATGCTTATCAGTTTGTTATTTATTTCATTCACAGTATTCTTTATTACTGTTATCTCAGATATCAGCTCCTTTCTAATTTCATCTTGTCTCTCCTCAATTCTTTTTAATCTCTCCATTAATGTCTTGATATCTAAGTTTGTAGTTTGAGACCAGTCATTCTGGGGGCTCTTTATTGTTTGCATTCCAAAGTCAGTTTTCTTAGTGTTTGCCCTTCCAGGGTTCTGGTGAGACCCATATTCTTCTTTTGGTTTTTCTTCATTTTTGTAGATTTTTCTCTCTCTTCTCCTTCCCTCACCTTCTTTAACTCTGTTTTTCAGGGAAGGTGGGATTGCTTTTGTTCCATTTGTGCAATCTCCTGTTCTTCCTTATGAGGGTCCTCTGATTTTGTTCACTTTTGAGGTTGGAGTGTGGGCTGTGGGCTGTACTTTTTGCAGTTTTGAGGTTTAATTGAGGGGGAAGCTGTGATTCAGAATCTATATGCTGATTCCAGCATCCACCGACAGGTGTATGAGCACAGTTGAACCTATTTTCCACTGCCTTACAATCTGTCTGTGCAGCAGGATTAGGTTTGGTCCCTTAGGAACCGAGGTGGAGGCTGCTCGTAGGTGGGCTGGGCAATGCAAATCTCTGCCTGGAGAATGGCCACGGTGGCAGTTCCTCTTTCGCAGATCCTTTCTCTCTGCTCCTCTGGATCCCTGGGTGATCCATTATGATGGGCTGTGGTGGCGTGCAAGGCACTGGGGATCAGCTGCACAGCTGGGCACTGGATCTGGGTTCACCATCAGGGTTCAGAGAATCTCACAATTCCACCTATGCCATCACCATCTTAACGGAACTCCCCAGAAAATATATTCTTTATCAGAACAAGCAGGTGTATTCAAATATTGACTGAGCTTCATAATCTTTTGAGCAGAGTGAGTGTATCTTGCAAGAAAAGATGGTAATGTTCAAGTACTTGTATTCTTATTTTCTGTGAGTTTGGTATTTTCCCTTCAGAATGATCATTTTTCATGTTCTTGATGAAATCAGGTTGATGCATAGAATCAGTCATCCTTGAATATTTGATGCCCATGACTTTAGGTCTTGACAAGCTGTTTTACATGTTGCTTACTGACATGGATGCCCAGTCTGAGATTCAGTTGTTCTGTTGGGACCCCACTTTTGTTTTTCCAGAATCAGTTGTATATTCATAACATCTATCTTCTGGAAAGAAATGCTTTCAAACTAAACAGACACTCTGTGCTCATTTATGTTAAGCTAGTTTTTTTTAAAGCAAACAAAAAAAAATATGTGAACCAAACAAGATTGCTGATATTTGACTGTCTTTGATCTATGAAAAATGATGATTTCATGTAGTTCAACCTAATAATATCTTTCAAGAAGTAAGGCAATATCCTACCCACTACACAATTACTTTTAAATATCTAGACTCTGAGTTTGTCTGGTATTAGAGGTGGTCTGATGTTTTTCTTCATACTTATATTTAACAGATATTTTCCTGAGTTCCAACAATGTTCAGAGCACCAGGTATGTGGTAAAGACAAAGATAAAGCTGACACAAACTCTTAAGAATTATGTGACATTTTCTCTGATTGGTAGTAGACTGGTGGCAAAACAAAGAAAGTTACATTTCCTTGTTCATAAAGTGATGCAAAACTTGATGAGTCCTTCAAATGTATGGTTTTTCTTAAACATTCCCTTAGTCTGGGGTTTCCATCATCAAATTTCCTCCTATACTCTTTATGTAATTGTTTCCTCCCAAGTAGATTCCTTCAACAATCAACTTATAAGTATAATTTACTTTCCTAAGTACTATTCCCCAATATTTAATATTGATGATCTACTGTAAGAACCTAACCATGAACTAACTTTGTTAATGTCTAAAACATTAACAAAACACTAAGGTGAGTCTTTAACATTTTAATGACACCAGACATCATGAACAAAATATTAGTCATTCATATATTGTTGTTCCTTCATTTTTGAGGAGAGAATAAATGTCTATCGATGTAGTTTTTCCTTTTATAAGACACTCACTGAGTTGTCTGCCTGTTGCTATATCCAGCTTTTTTGCGTTTAGTGTAGAAGTTGCATCATGTATTTTTGCCATTCTTTTGTGTGTGGAGGTTTTTTTTTCTTTGAAAATGTTCTTTTCTTCTGTGTTTGATATTTTTGAAACTAATGCTTCTGACCATCAACATGCAATGCTGAAAGGCTTTTGTTTTCTTCAGAGCCTCTCATTTTGTTTTTTCAAGATTGGCCATACCACCACCAATGAAGCTCACCCATCTATAGGCTGAGCACAGCGAGACAATGCATGGAAGCCAGTGATTCTCCAACCTTGACTGCAGATTGGAATCATATGGGAGTTTTAAAAATACTGATACCTGGGTTTCACTCCCAAGATTCTGATAAAATTGGTCTGAACTGAGGTCTAGACATGAGGATTTTTAAAAATCTCCCAGGGGGAGCTTAATGCACAATGAAGTCTGAGAACCACTGATTGAAATTCTAAAAAGAATCCCCAGGCATAGCTGTGTGTCTTTGACCTCACTGAAACTTGACCCAAACTTTGGAATAGCCTAAAAGCTAAAGTCTATATCCACTTTTAGATAGTGATTTTGGTGATTAGCAGGCTGCCATTTAAAGAGGTTTTGCTATCTGCCCTAAATTCATCAGAGTTGAGTTCAGATCATAATAGGAGTAAGAAACAATATCCATAATAGCCTTCATGTCACTCCTTGGTACTACAAGACTATTCTACCCACCTGACAATTTGGGCAGCTTTCTCCTGAGAGTAATTAACATTTGTGTAAAGATGTAATCACATGAAGCAGCTATGTAAGCAAGAGCAATCTCAAGAGTATTCATTTCTAACAGCAAAGAAATTGTATTACAGCAGCATTTTGCCAGCATATCTTAGTACATCAGTGTAATCGCTATTAGCATGGAGCATTATAAGACTGACTATCAGAGAGAGATTAATTTCTATTAAACATCTACATCTGTTGGTTCTCCAAAGTAAACTTAGCTGGGAAAAAGCTAATGGAGGATTTTCCCCAGTCTCCTTTGACTCTGTGCCAATTGCTGGTGTCATTACTGAGGTTCACCAGATTTTTAAAAAAGGAATAAGAAGTGGACCCAAACATGTAAGCAAACCCCAAGTTATTGTTGTTTTAATTAATTGTGATGTTATTTGGGTACAGTCTTAATTAACATTGAAAACGACATCCTTTCTCTCAGAAACAAAGATAGTTTTCTTTCTCTAAGTAAGGTTACTCACTTTAGAGCCAAAAATCTGCCTGAAGTTTCTGAACTGAACTTTTTGTTTTTCACAATGTTAGTTTCACTAATGATCCAGGTCTGTCTCCATGATTATTGCAGAAAGGCCTACAGATGTTACGATGGACATAATTTGTTCTCTTTTTTCCTACCTTCATATCATTAACTTGAAAAGAATAGAAAGAGCCTTATCAACTTTCGCTTAATTTACATGTTTCAATGCCTCAGTGCATTAGGTAAGCTACAAAAAGAGGCATTCATAGTAATAAGGTATTCACAGTAACATAATATCCAACTATTCTCAAGAGGATCTCCTGATCACCTCTATAGCCATGATTTTGGCTTAGGGAAATGTTACTAAGCCCTGACTTCCACCTAATGGAAAAGTTGGTTTCAGGATTTTTTAGGGAAATCCTGCAAAAGAACCTTTTCCCTCTGACACAAGCTACACTATATTGGTCCAATTTAGAGAAAGCATGAAATGGGAACTCTGCTAGATTTCTGTTCTGTTTTGTCAGAACGTTGTTAAAGTTCTGGGGAAAAACTTCAAACTTCCCTTGATGGTTATTTTTGATGCTGAGGTTAAAAGTTATTCTTGAAGGTTGTCAAAGTTCAGAAAGGTCACATTGATGCTGTTATCTGATCAAGAGTTAGGTTTCTAAATACCACATCAAACAGCCTAAGTAGAATCAACCCACGAACAACTTGATTAGAGGATGCTACAGAGTTTTATGTCACACCCTACAATTTCATGTATCTGCTTTACCTATAATATTCCAGTTTGGCAAAATACAGAAAATGGGTCAAATAAATCAGAAAGGCAAAGAACAAAGATAAACTCACAAAAGTGGCCTGGGAAATGGAATGCTTTAAAAGAAACTCAAAGAAACAGGGCTTGGATTATTCACAGGATAAATATAGGCCTGATCACAGTATTAAGAATCTTGGTAAGTCATAGAAACCATAGAGCTTGCATAAATCTCAATGATTTTATTTTAAAAAGACATGGAATAATTTTCAGAACTCAAGGAAGCATTAAGCTTCGGCATCTCAAAGAAAGTGGGCTCCAAAGCAACTGCAGTGACCTCAGAGGCAGATTTTCCCAGGTTGCTGGAAGTCTCTGGAGGTCCAACAGCTTAGGACTCCATATCTCTAGCTCAAATTCCAAATTGGCAAAAAAGTAATTTGATTCCAATTTGGAATGAGAGGACTGCCCTATATCAATTAGCTATAGCCAGGAAAGTTGTTCTTGGAACAAAAACATAGCTGTTGGGAAACATTCCTGTGGATAGTGTGGGTGATTCTCATTTAGGAAGGCCCAGATAGATAACTCAATAGATTCTTGCATGACTATTTTCACTGTGTCCTTAAAATAAAAAAGAAGGGATAACCTAAATATCATGAAATTTATGTATCATGTTATTATCCCTAATGACTCATGCTTTTTATATGTTACCTAAATTGTTTCTTCTTGACTGCTAGATATTACATAATTATACATTGAGGGAGGGTGGTAATAGTTTGCTTTTTTAAAAAATAGGATTAAACTATGCACAAGAAGTCTGGGATGGACAGCTGTGTCTTTTCTCCTGAGATCCTGAGTGAACACCAGTGAAGTATGCACTCAGGGGTTTTTCTCTACCTCTTAGCCTCATTCTGTCTTTCCCTGTGCTAGAAAAAGAAATGAAGGAGTAAAGATTGGAGGTATGGTGAGAGGATGAGGTGGGAAAGAAAAGAAAGAGAAAGGCAGAAATGAAGAAGAGACATATGGGGAAAAAAGATAGTGTCTAGCAGAGGACATTATTTTAGAAAAAAAGTATGTTTTCACCCAATAGACTAATGGAAAGTAGAGAGAGGCAATGCTTCAAGGAATAACATTGGAGAAGTGAGATTAGTTCTGACATTCACTTCTGTCTCTCAGTACCTCTAAAGTCTGAAATTTACAAAAGCTCAGAGTCTTCATACCACATTTAACAAGGAAGTACCAAGTTGATTTAAATTTGAAACAAGCTACAAATTGACTCACTTCAAATCTTTGCCCAGACCAGATTTTGATAGATCTGGGAAGGAATGGAACAAAAGAATTATATTCACACACACACACACACACACACACACACACACACACACACACACACACACACACACATACAGAAGTAGAATCTGAAAGTCCCTAAAATGACCCTTGCTCTCTTCATAGTTTGCCTTGTACTGTTCTTGATTAGAAGTGATTGTATTTCATTTGCCTACAAGAAAGAAAAATATCAAAATTAAGACCAAGCATGGAGATATTTTACAGATACTGAGCTTTAAATTAGCTAAAGAAAAAGTTAGGGCAAGAGTGCAGCAGTCAGAATTTCAATAAGAAACAAATTTCATTCACCCTCGTTGGAAAATAACCCTAAATGTGGGAACTCAGTACAACCCTTATGGATGACTTTGGCAGGAGAAATTGTTGCTTGCTTTGTCCAGACTACTGAACTGTGAGCTCTCTGAGGGCAGAAGCCATGTTTTGTTCTTTTCTTTATTTCTTTTTGCTGTGTCATGACTTAATGCCTAGCACCTAGCATAGGGCCTGTGCATGCAGACACTGACTAACACTTGCTGAAAGGATATTAAATCATGAAGCGATATCTAAACAACAATGTGATATTTGAGAAATCTTGGGAAGCAGTGTAGAATCAGCATAGTGTTTAAAAGTAAGGGTCCTCAAGTTAAACTAATTTGATTCAAATCATGACTGTGTTTGCTAGCTTTGTGATCTTTGCTGACTTGTTACCATTTCTGCAAAACTGAGGCAATAACATGAGCTTCCTCATAGAATCATTCTCTAAAATAAATCAGCTATTAGACACAAAGCATTAGCACACATCCTGTCACACAATGAGCACACAAAAATATTAAGTATAACAAGTCGTCATACAGGTATATGCAAAATCCAGTGAAAATTTGGTCAATACTTTGGTTTTGGTAGAAATGTTCATTCTACCACACTTACTACTTGTCAAAGGAAGAGTGGAGTGAAAAGTAATGATTTTAGAAAGTCTCGTTCTTAGTAACATGGACATTCTAGAGCAAAAACACTGTGACTATATGACAGAACATGGTTTATTGTAGTTTTGTATTCTAGCAACTAACCAATAAATAAATATTCGAATAGCAAGCTCTGATCCAGCAAGTATTTTTGGAAATTCATATCTTCTATTTTTCTTCTATATCAGCATGATTCAAGAGCAGTACCATGTGCTTGGCTATGATCCTAAGTGCTTTTGTACCTTTGTAACACTCCTCATAGAGGGCGGCATGTGATTCGGAGGTAATGTGATGGTGTGATTTGTAAGGAGGGTTCTTTTGCATCTATGGTTTTACTTTCTGGAGTTTATTTTTAGAGTCTAGATCTTTGACATGTTTTCATATTTTTGTCTAAAAGTGGGAGACTAATGGTGTTGACCAAAACCAGGATAACCATGGTGTAAACTGCTTCTGACAGCCCTTCTAATGACAGGTTCAATTCTGATTTATATCACCCTTCTTTTTCTAATCCCTCCAGCCTGGCAGAAATAGTCTATTTTGTATGAAATGTATGTCTGTCAGAACACATGTGATTAATAGCAACTACTGTTAAATTAATCCCACACTCATTTGAATTTGTATGTTGCAGAGAGGATAGGTACATATAATGCAGGTTCCAGTAAAACAGTTTTGTCACTGAATTTGAGATTATTCAGGAATCAGTCACTATTAGTAGTTAATATATTTATTGTTAGTGAGAATAGGGGAAGGGATCATCAGTAAACTGGAGATGCTGGCTAATATTTCTACAAAGAATTCATTAACTTCAACATGATGTGTTTTGAGAGAAAAGGTTCTAATCACCACACATTTTAAATAAACACTTGCATTTAATAAGTGCCAGGGTTTTGATTATACAACTGAGTGTTTTATACTGAGAAGCACTGATTATTTGAAATGTATTAGTGAAGTTCATGGAAATATACAGAAAGTTTGAAGTGTGAAATAAATGTAAACATTACTGATATTAGATCAGATTATATTAAATTTAATTGGGATGTGTTAGAATACAGGACAGAGTATATTTCTAAAGTAATTTAAAACTAATTCACCATTACTAGGCTGTGATTCAGCTGCAAAGTGCTTTTTTTTTTTTAGATAAGCAGTGCAAATGTTAGAAATTGTGAACTTCTTGGAAACAAAATACTTCTCTTGCTTCTAAACATAAATGACATTTTTAAATCACTTTTTAGAACTGCCTTTACATATTCTTTATTTTGAATATATAACGTTCTTTATCCTCTAAGAGAAATTATACTTTGAAGCTATCAAGAATGAGGAAGGATTTTTTAAATAGTGCCTTAGTTATATGCATTATCTGATACCAAAAACGCCAATCAGTATTTTGTTTTTAACAAAAAAAGTTATCATATTTTTATGAATTAAATATTGCCATTAGACCAAGTGGTTTACTTTTTATATCAATATCTATTGGTCAAATATCTATATATTCAGAAATTCTAAAAAAATGCAATTTAAATTTTCAGAAATATCTTTACTTGCAAATAATAAGCAAAAATAATCTTAGCCACACTATCAAATAGTTTCAAATTAATTAGATAACTGAACAATGCCTTTCCAAGAATTCTAGGAGTTCATACTTCCAATGCGTTTGCCCAAGGGTTCCTTTTTGGTAGGTGGAAATCTGCTATTGTTTACACCTTAATTTATTTACAGTTCTAGTGTAAAAGTTACAATAAGTCTAAGAAGTGCCAGAAGAATTCTAGATTAACCTTTCAGTAACTAAAATTGTCATTAAATGGCCACTTCACCTATTTGCCATGCTGTATTTAGTGGACTAAAATGATATTTTACAAATCCTTTATACAACACGAAGTTCATTTCTTTAAAAACAAAAATGCCACCTCATAATGAAGTCACTGCCAGAGTAACAGTAGAACATTCTAAAGTTTCATCATTCACAGAAAATTTAGAGATATTGACTTTAAATCCTATGAGTAATTGGATTAAAAAATCAGTGTTTAGTTTTTTTTCTTTAGTGCAAAATTTAACTCTAAACTATTTTATAAATAAGAATATAGTGTAAACAAGGTATTTAAGCGGAGTCTATGACTAAAGTTAAGAACTAAAGATGTTACACTGCTCTCCCTACAATCCATTCTAATGGTGGAAAGATCATGCGCTATTAGTGACTATATAAAGGCTAAAGGAGTCAACACACTGCCATTATCTGACTAATTGCTTTGTGAAGTGCTTTTAGAAAAATTGGAACTGAAAGGCACTCTATACTACCAATTTATCGTCTATTCTTAGCATCAATGATGTCTGAGAGAACAGCGAATTGTAAAGTCTGTTTTTCAGATGATAATATTTTTGTCAAAGTGATGCAGATTTTAAAATATTCTCTTACTGAAAGGTACAAAGTTATCATCTGTTTCTCTTGATGGGAAGTTTATCATCTGAGTGTTGATTTCCATTTCAACTTTTCATTCAAGAAGACTTTTTTTTTCCCTTGGTTCTTGCTTTGAACTTAAAAGAAGCTGAACAGAATATATGGATTAATTTCATAAGTGGAATTAACCAAGAGGTTTTGCATTCGGTAATTTCAAGGTCTTATAATTCTATTTTAAGAGTGTTCACTATTTTAATCTCTGCATGGGAAAATAACTAAAATATTTAAGAAAAAATCTTCTATTTTAGGGTGCATAAAATGTTTACAGATTTTTTTTAAAGTACAAAAATGTATCTTTCCTTCTTATCCCTTTAAAAAATTAAATCAGTTTTATTAAGAGTTGACTATGATCCTTTGATGGTTAAAAAAATAGTAGAAGTTACATAGAAAAAGTAAGTTTAGGAGAGAATGGAATGCATAAGTTCAGAGTACTCTCTTTTCAGTTAGAAAGACAATAAAATAAAAACAATCATGGTGCATGCTTACTGTTTATTTATTATAATTTTCATTTATGAACAATTTACTTTCTCTTAACAGAAATTTCTTTAGCAAGAGGAAAACAATACACTTTTGACCTCAAGAAAAAATATGTCTTATTTGGCTTTTTTCTCATGGTTGTAGTTTTTATTTTGAGGGGGAAATTTTACTTAAAATCATGTCTCATCATTTCACATTTTAAAGTTTTTTCTAATGAATGGCTTTTGGGTCTCAATTTTGGTATATCCAGTTAGGGAGCTAACGGAATGTGTTCTCATGCTGTGTTTGCTGAGATTTCCTGAACTCTTGCCTTGAGCTTATTTCATTTATATTCCAAGTCTACTCTAACTGTGAATCTAGTTACCATCACTAAACACATTGCATTTGCTTAATGACTATGTATTCCTTGAATCTCAAAATCACTGAGTCATTCTTTTGGGAGTCTTCCATTGTTGTTAAGCTAGATAATGAGGTAAAGGTAGAATGAGAAAAATGGAAGACTAAAAAAGCTTGAATTCTTTTTCACATTGTTTGGAAATTATTTTATGAAATCTAAAGTATTGGACTTTAAACATGCATGTTACATTAAGATCAGTATGTAGCTTTCTTTTAAAATGAATAGCAGAATCTTAGCATTTATTCAGTACCTTTCACCCCCTAACGAGTGTGTTACAAACTGTACAGAGCATAGAAATCACTTTACCCACTACTGGAGTGGAACACAGCAGTTGTTTAACAGATCACAACAGTACTGCAAAATCATTTAAGAAAGGAATTGAATGAGAGTACAGCATCCTAAAGAAACTACAGGGGGGACTTAAGAAAAGCAGACTGCAATCTCTTAACTTGGAATTTGGCCAGAATATTCAAGCCAAACAGTCCATTCCATTTTTTCCTTAAAAATTATAGTGCCTTTGGCTCAATGATTGGTGTACCGAAATGTTAGTATTTCTGTCACATGACATCTCCTGGACCTAGTGCCTTGGAAATTACTGGTCCAGAACTGATTCCCTTCCTCCCTAAAATAATCCATTTAATGATGCAATCTTCACTCTTCAAGCACACCTGGGTTTCCACCATCGTGTCTCCTCTTCAAATGACATCAGTCTTCATCAATATTAGCAATATCGCAAACATATATGTTATTGTTGTTTTAATCCACAGTGGCAGAATTGTAGCTTATAAAATAGATTTTCTAATTTCTTGTAAATGTAAAAAGGCACATGCTTAAGACATCACTACAAAACCAGAAAAATTTTTAGAGATATTAAGTCAAATAAATAATGTATCAGTAAAATAAATCTAATATGTGTCATTGATGAGTAGTTGCTTCTTTGTTTCTGATTACAAAAGGGCATCCTTTATATTATACTGTAGATCTTTCCAAACTCCTGAATGTGACCTATTCATACTTTACCGTTTGATGATGTAGTCTGTTTTCTCCATTTATAAATGTTGGAAAGTCTCATTTCATTTTACATAATTCTATAGAAAGTACTACTTCTACAAAGAAAAATGTAGGCTTTGAAGTCAGATTAGAGCTGGGTTTTGTTTTGTTTTGTTTTTCAATCTGCTGGTTTGAATCATCACTCTCTTGAAAAGGATTAATTTCTTTTGTTCCAATTTTAAAGTAACAATTGCCAGTATCTTAGAAAGCATCAATTATGTAAAAAATCTGCTGTAAGCAGAAACCACAATAAAATAGTTAACATTCATCTTTAGTATAACTGTAATGCCACTAAGAATTCCATTTTCTATGCTTCCAAATACCTAATGGCCCTGATTTTTAATATCTAATGCTCTAATCAAGAAAAGACAGTCAATGTAGTTTACATGCATATATATAAGAAAAAAATATATTCATTGAAGTTTTTTTATTTACAGTTAGGTAATAGTGGTGAAAGCTAGCAGTTGTCTAAAACTCTTAAAGTAACATATTTGGATATTTTAAAGTATGTTACATTTTTTTGGAAAATGAATAAATTAGATCATAAATATGAAAGTGATGACTATTGCAATTTCTGTAAAAATAATTATAGCATGTAACTAATTCAGCTTATATCCACTGACTTCTCTTTTGTGTCTGATCAATTACATGATTTGAATATAAAACACTTAGAATAGTCCTGGAAAACATTGAGAAAATATTGAGCTCTATACAAATTTGCCTTTATTATTATATATATCTTTAGTTAGCATAAGTAAGTGTATGGATTACCTTAATTAGCATAAGTACTTTGAATAAATTTTTGATAAAATATCTTATATTTAAGCTATTTTGTTTTGTTGGTTTGGAGCTAAAAATGAGAGATTTGATGTAGCAACTGCTTTTGGATATTTCATTTGTATAGTAGCAGTTGCTTATAAATACAGGATGAAAATAAGAATACAATTAGGATATAGATCTAGACCAATGTTTTCTGTGTGTACTATGTCTCAGCTTCCTTTAAGCACTTTATCTAATTTCCTTTCACAACAACATTATCAGGAAAATATTATTTTCATATTGAAATGAAACAAATGGAGCAGAAAAGTTTCTGTAACTTGCCCTGTGTAAGTTACCTATGTTTATAAGTGATAGATCATTATAGCTGACTCTAAGATCCTTTCTATTAAACAGTGACACTAGTTTGGTGAATAATATGTTAATATAATTTCAAATTTTCAAAGCAAAATTTATACAAAAGCATGAAGCTTAACTTGTGTAACACCTCCATGACACACTAGGATTCCCTAGAACTTTAACTTGAAAGCCATGATAGACAGCATCTTATAAAAAAGATCATTACTATGTGGGCAAAACTTTCTTGTAGCCATTTAAGTTGCAAATAAGCCTTCCCTGTGACTCTGCTAATTTTATTTATCCTAGTTATATGGGAAGTCAGCAGAATACCTTGTTTCATGGGTCACAACCAACATCATGTGTCAGAGGCTAACCATAGACATCTAGAAGAGGTTATGAATTAACTAACAATATATCTGAACACATTTAATAATAATTTTTAACATAATATTTTATTCATATAATGAAATGAAATTCAATTATACAAATTCTTATTATTAGAAACCATACTCCCATGGAGATTAAGAACATGAAGCTTAAGATCACATAAACCTGGATTGCAACCCTTGTTTTCTTTTATTAGCTCTAGCACTAAGACAAGTCATATCTATTCAATAATCTACCGTTTCCATATACAAAATTCAAACTAATAATAGTGCCTATCTCAGGGTTGCTGTACATTAGTCATGTATTACATTATACAGCATATGTAAAACACTTAACAGGGTATCTGACCCATAGGAAGCTCTTCAGAAATGATCTTTTAAAAAAAATTTTGGCCAATGCGTTGGCTCAAGCCTGTAATCCCAGCACTTTGGGAGGCCGACATGAGAGGATAGCCTGAGCCCAGGGATTCGAGATCAGTCTGGGCAACTTGGTGAGACCTCATCTCTACAATAAATCAAAAAATAAGCCAGGCATGGTAGTGTGTGCCTGTAGTTCCAGCTACTTGGAAGGCTGAGGCAGAAGAATTGTCTGAACCCAGCAGGTCGAGGCTGCGATGGCCGTGAGCTTGCCACGGCACTATAGCATAGGCGACAGAGTGAGACTCCAGCTCAAAAAAAAATTTTTTTGTTTGAATACTAGCATTATTGTTAATATAGTATGTATTAGATGCTAGACAAGGTTCTTAAGAGTAAATAGGCATGACCACTACATAAACATGGAGGCTGTGGACTGAAGAGACAAGCAGTTAAATAAGCATTGACTATGCAGTTTACTAATTACAATGCCAGAAAAGAATTAAAATTGTCAGAGTTCTACAAGCTTTCACTTAGTTTAAAAAGTCATTCCAAATTCAGAACTGGTCAAATTAAAGGTATGTATTTCATGAGGACTTAGATCCATACTCACATTCTAAAATCGTCCTTACCACCATGGAAACACCTCAGTACTCATGGATTAGAATCAGAAAATTCGGGGAGTGTTGCAGTTTAGACAGGTACTCAGTTTGCCTGTTTCTTTTCTCTAGCTGATTTGCATTGAAAGACTCTGGTGCACCATTTAGGATGCTAAATGACCATATGTTTCATCTGCTAACAACCAGATGTGACTGTGAGTAAAAAACTTAGAAAGGTTTCTCATTCAAGGTCTTCTTCTAGGAAGGACCAAAATTTTGAAATTGACTGGAAATACTAGTTTCCATTTTAACTTGGAGAGGAAGTGATAGCATTCATTTTGTATCTCAAGCAAATTCAGGATTTTGTATCTCAAGCAATTCGACTTGTGATTATGTATAAAGATCACCTAATGTAAGACTTAGAAATTAAAGTATTAGATTCTGTCATCAAGAGAATACTTGGTTATGACTAGCCAATGCAGCAATTTGCTAACAATTGGCACCTGCGTGGTTGAATTTGCCACGGCCAAAGTGTAGCTATTATGTAAGGAGTGATATCCATAGCAAGTTGTAATTGGAGTATTCTCTGAGAGGAAAAGAAAAGGCAGAAGCAGCAGTGACCATAAATAGGTCTGGGCAGCAGATGCTCTTCTTGAGAAACTAGTCATGTTGCTAAGAATGATGATGTTGCAAGCATGTGTGTCTGGCTTTTCTTATCTTTTGGCTGTTGGTAGGGATGAGTATTTGGTGCCATCTTCTGAGAACCTCTAAAATGACATCTGTCCCATCTATTTTATTTTTCTGTGTATTTTTTTCTTTTGTGTTTGGTAATCTGAGATGGACTATGGAGGATTATTAGGTATTCACAGAAAGATATTCTCAGAAAACTTCAGAGTTTTGCTTAGTAAGCTGATTGTGGTGGAAGATCTCAGACAGATCCTGTAGCACTGTTACTTCTCCATGATGAGCTGTGACAAAGTTTATGGCAAAATACATTATTATCATGATCAACTACTTTGAAGCACAGTTTATTTACAAGTGATTAAGATGTCTTGCATTGATTATTGACATCAGTTAATATATAGCTTCTGAAATTCTGATCCTTTGTAAATTATTGAGAACCACCAGGAGAGTTCAAAAGAAGTAGGTTTGCAACCACACAAATATACTCCGAGTGGGTAGCTGCTCTACACATTAACATTTCAGTTTGTGGAAGTTTTCAGTGTTTTCAACCTGCAATTATTCACAATTACCTTGTTGGTCATTTTTCAACAGAAGGGCTGCTACTGCTGACAGACATGGCAGAGAGCCAGGAGAAACTGGGCATAGAAGAGAAGAAAATCTCCCCTCAAAATTAGGCAAAGGAAAATTATGTGACCAAATGTATTAGCTATTTAAATTCAACCACAATTCAAGGATCATCTCAAGCCCCTCTTCTGTGATACCTCTTTAATTACTCCAGGCCATGTTGGCCTTCCTGTTCTCTGGACTTCCACGGCTCATAATTTATTCAAGTAGTTTTAAAATTAAACTTAAGATATATTTTTAAGTTTACTTGTAACATAGTTATTTATCACATGGAAACTATTGTCCCAAAGCAGGGGAGAAACATGTTATATGTGATGATTGTGTTTTTTGGCAGTCAGCTTCATTATCGTTAATAGGTTATTACCTAAACTAGTCCCAACCAAAGCCTTCTAATCATTGTGCTATGGACTTTTTTGGAAACTGTAGCTTTTTAGATAGACTTTAATAACAGAGAGGGTGAGAGAAAGAATGGAGTGAGGAAAAGAATGGATTTCCAGGATCCTGGCCTCAGCAGCAAGCTGGATGCATTAAGGTGCTCCAAGTGCTCCCTGTGCCATCTACTGTTGTTCACTCCTGTTCTGTGCTGGCCTAATTTCCCCCGCTAATGTCCTTCTGGACAAATGCCCCAATGTCTTCTGTTCCCATAATGCTTAGCATAGCTAGAAGTACACAGCAGGTATTCAATGAAAACTCCATCAATTGATTTTCTCAACTATCTAAAAAAGAAAATATTATTCAAGAACAATTTTCTTCTATAGAAAAGCATCGTGATGGAATTTTGGAAATTTCAGCTTTGTACTAAATATGTTTATGCTTCCAAGATGACTTGAAACATTGTTTTTCCATTTAGAGGCCTTGCATCAAATTTAAAATCTGAGAGTTTCACTTTCATTAAATGTTTAACTCGCATTAAAATACCTCTTTTGGTTATTATGTGACAACTTCAGTTATGGCTGCTGTGAAATACAAGATGGTATTTTAAAAGCTCTGTAAATTTTTAGTATTTTCTGTGTGAAAATGCAAATCTCTATGGATACTGTGTGTTGGATATTCCTATTTAACCCTTTACATCCTAGTGATTTATATTTACCATTCTGGCTTTATATTACCTTCTGACCTTCTTTTCTTAATTGTGTTTTGGAATTCCAGTTATTCATGCTAAGCCATGAATAATCTGTGGATTGTCTAAAACAGTAGGCAAACCTACTCTCAGTTTTCCCTGACATTCAGGGAAACTTCGGTTATCTGCATGCTTCATTATTGATGAGTATTAGCAAAGGCATCAAAGCAAATCATAGCTATTGATACTAAATTACATGTATTCTATTCTTACTTGCTCCCTAGCACCATGATAAACACTTGCCTGTTTTATTTCGTTTGATTATTGTAAAAACTCTATGTAGTAAATAGCATAATTATTTTCATTTTCTTGATAAAGGCTGAGACTCAAAAAGTTTAAAGACTGGGCCTAACATCATCTGTCATTCAGGAACGCTAAAATAAATAAAAACCATACTCTAGTTCTTAACTGTAAGACATAAAAAGTTCAATCCAGTCAACACTTTGATTATTTTATTAACTTTAAATGTTTAGATTGTCAACATTTAGAAGTTTCATGTGTTTTAACCTGAACCCTTCTTTGTATTCTCATCAATATCAACCCTATTTGCTTCACTGTCCTATTATCGATTCTTTCATTTTTTATCATTTTTTCCTCCCTAATCTAGATTTGATACTTAAAACTTAGGACAAAGAAGGCATCTTCTACATTTCATGACATTCTTCCTTCATTGCTGTCACTATCCTCTCTCCTGGATTCATAATACTGAGCTCTGATTATATTTCCAAGATTTCTTACGTGCTTTTCAGCATCTGTGAATGGAATACTGCTGTATGGAGTCCGAAGTCTATACTTGAGGTTTTATGCGTTTCTTCTTATTGCTAGATGAATGCTATGCAATTCCTTTTACTGTAGGCTAATGTTTCTTTATTCTGTTCTTTCAATATTTTTCTAGTATGATGGAGAGAGAGGTTGAAAAATCAATAGAATTAGAATTGAAAAGAGACTATGACAAGATGAAAATTGGATGGAAACAAATTGAATGATTTTTTTTTTCAGTCTAAGTTCAAGATTAGACCAGGTGTCCCTTGTTTCCCTCAGAAAATAAAAGGTGGGAAACATCTCACACATATTCATCTCATGCCCTTTTCTCACTTTGTTTGCCATCTGTGGCATTCTCCATTTCATTCTGAACAAACCTCTCAAAATGTTTT
Organism: Carlito syrichta; assembly: GCF_000164805.1. Taxonomy (NCBI): domain Eukaryota; kingdom Metazoa; phylum Chordata; class Mammalia; order Primates; family Tarsiidae; genus Carlito; species Carlito syrichta. The sequence continues at coordinate 496,512 of NW_007232947.1, read as the reverse complement.
CTTACATGTTTATAACAGGGACTAAGTTGTTGTAATAGCATTCTTCCTGCTGCCTTTTTTCCTTCATGAAGACTACACCTCTTGATATGAAAGTGAGAAAGGAGAGCATCCATATTTGAAAACCAAGTTATCAAAGTCCATTAAATTACTCTCTACTATATTTTTTATTAAACCTGGATTTTTATTAAGACCTTTGATGCCTTCTATAATGCCACTAAAACACCCAGATGCCCTTGATCTTTTTATTCTCACTGATTCTTCCTTTATCCCTGCACTATAGTCTCATAAAGTCCTGTTCTCCTATCAATTTTTAGGCCAGCCCTACAGATGCTCAGAATTTTTCTGGACTCCACCCTTTTTATCTGTATTTTCATTATTCATTTTAATATTTGAAAGCATTTTTTATAAAGCTAGATCCTCCAAAAGTATTCTTCATTTAAAACCCACCTAATTCTTGAGCAATCTTGCTCCCATGAGAATGGTTTATTTTTCAAACATATTTGTATTTACCCATAAAGGGAAGGATGGTGGTGTCTTGGACTAGGGTTGTGGTAACCAAGATGGTGACAGACTACCAGATTTGGTCCATTATACCAATCATTGTTGAGAAGTTCTTCCAGAATTTGATTTTTATTTCTTAAGAAAAATAAGGGCTAAGAAGTTGCATTAGAATCTAATATGAAATATTAAATGATATACTTTCATTGGTGAAGAGAAGGGTAAGGAAGAGGCCATAGTCTTCAGTAATAGAAACATTTATTCAACATTTACTACATATTTTTTCATGCAATAAGTATTTATTAAGGGCCAGATATTCTGTTAGATGTTAAGATGCAATAGACAGTGACTCCCTGAGTTTACATCGTAGCTTAGAAGAAAGCTAATTAATCCATTTATTATAAAGAATTGTGATGAGAACTTGGAAAGTCTAGAACTAAGAAGTCCAGAATCTTCATTTCTAGGAATCAGTTCTGTTGATACTGGTTCAGGGGAATTAGACCACACATGGAAAATCAGTACCCTAAAGTTTTACAACAACTTCATCTGCTACAGAAAACAACTAGGAACTAAATAGTCACATAAGTTTTGGAGGCAAATTTGACCAAAGTCACCTGAATGGTGTCTTGCCTTTTAGCCACACCCAGCACAAACATCTCCCACCCAAGCATAATTAAGCAGGTACTATTCTGATATCCAAACGGCAAACAACATTTCTTTGTTCATAAAAATGTAAGTGTATGTGAGCTTTCAATATGTAAGAAAAGCACTGAGGCTTTTCCAATTCTCGTATTTGTTATCATGACACTTGTAGGACCTGTGTGGCCACATGACCATTAACTAACTGTTGCTTTCAGAAAGAGTTGGAGGGAAATTGTGTTCTATTTCCTGGGTCTTTGTGAAGAATGTGGGCAGAAACTGACACCTTTCTGTAGACACCTGTTCTGTGCTGCTGAAAAAAAAGGATCGTGCACGTTGTAGCTTCTTCCTGTGTTTCTTTCCATACTGCCACTGTTCTGTAACCAGAATGGTCATTTTCCTTCTGTAGTTTTTCATCACTCATTATGATGACATCATCACCTTAACGTGACCTGCTATGCTCTACAGGACATGCCTCCAGCTCACCTCCAGAAGCATCACTCCTCTTTTTTGCTTTATTAAATGTGCCACACCCCTTTCTGCTACAAACGTTCTACTTCCTCTTCCTCCCATGCAGTCTCTTCTATCTGGAGATCTGCCCCTTCTGCTCACTTCCACATTAGCCCCACTAACATTCACCTTCCACATGGCAACTCAGGAGTCACTGCTAGATAAGCCTGTCTTGAATCTCAGTCAAGGTCAATTTCTATTAAACAATAGCTCTGTCTTGTAAAGTGCCCTTCTCAGTTTGTCATTCTGTTCTCTTTCATGAATTTATTTGCTTAAATATTTCCTTAAAGCAGAGACTCTGTGTGTGTGTGCCCATGTGCACGCCTGTGCGTGTGCCTTTGTGTGTCTTTTTGTTCATCCTATTGCCTAAACATAGTAGGTGCTCAATAAATATTTGTTGAATATTTGTAAATGAAGAGTTTAAAATACTCTAAGAGTGTCAGATCCATTGAGTGGGTTCATTAAATCATGATTTAATACTTGCTATGTGCCAGGTCCGGTAATAGGCACTCATAATACAGAGAGGAATTAATTGTTTATTAGCTGTCTCTATCACATACTGCTTTGCTAATGATTTAAATCAGAAGAGTCAGAGCCTGAAAATCAGAATAAAAGTTTGTGCATTAAATATATTTAACCAGATAAGATATGCAGTCAGAATATCTATATCTAATGGACCAGTGTAAATATAATGGCTCCTGTTTCTTTAAATGAAACCAAAATACCTACTTGTAAAAACAATTCTACATGAAGGCAATTTGTTCAGAGATTTATGTGAGGCACAGTAATATTCTTATGCCATCATGTCTATCCTTTATAACAATAATCTTTCACATTTATACCTATTTAATATATCGCACTATTATTTATTTTTGCCATGTTAGGTAAGCCAGGTTAACTGCACTTTCGTGAAAAATCTCACATAGGAAGAGGTTAAATGACTTTGCCAAGCTCACACAGTGAGTCCACAGCAGATCTAAGATGGAAACAAAGTGCAATGAGCCATGGTGCCTCCCTTCTGGAAAATAATTTATCAAACACTTATCCCAAATCAAGATTAATTGGGTCAGATGATAGCTCTTCCTTCACTAAGCACATTCAATGGATATAGCTTTGATCTATTACTCTTATGTTACCACTTCTAAATACTGAGTGTAATGACACAAAAAGTTAAAAACAGAAGTTGCATCTTTCTGATTATATCAAATATTTCATAGTTTTTCACTATCACAGCACCTGTGTGAGGTATGACATGTGTAGTGAAATTTATCACACATTATCACCAGATAAAAGATAAAAAGAACAGGTCCGTGGCTATTCAATGCTCTGATGTTGTGTTTGTTGCTTCTAGAATTAAGGCTGCATTAAGTGTGTTTCCATAGCATTATGTTTACCTTTGGAGTCACATTGTTCCTATTTAAACAGCTGTCCTCAGTGCAACTGCTGTCATACTGGTTGTAATTATATTTCAACTGAAAACCATTGTTGCATTTTTTATTTATAACTCAGGGAAGGAGAGCAACTAAAACTGCATAGAGGTCGGTTTTTCAGATCTGGAATCAATTAAATTATTTGCTAAGGGCGCCAGTGCCAGAAATATTATCTTCTGGTATATTTATGCGTTTAAAGGGGAAAACTCAATTACAAAATCCATGAGTATTTGATAGGTAGCAATGCTTTCTGCAACTTAATTTGAAGTGGATTTTTAAAATGAGTGAAAATTGTTGCTAATGATGTCATGGGAAGTCACAATAATTATGTTAAGCTCCTGTATATGCTCAGTATCTAAACATCTGCATTTGGTCTCCCATTTACTTTGTAACAGCTTAATAAGTAACTACTAACTAGGCCTAAGTTTGGGGAAATTCTTCATTTTTATTAGAAAGTGAGTGTAAAATGAAGGATTAAGACCATCATGATACTTAAGACCATCATGATACTTACCTGGCAGGGGAGATACCATGATCACGAAGGTGGTTTTCCCAGGGCGAGGCTTATCCATTGTACTCTGGATGTGCTGACCCCTGCGATTTCCCCAAATGTGGGAAACTCGACTGCATAATTTGTGGTAGTGGGGGACTGCGTTCGCGCTCTCAATTTTTTAATTTATTTTTTAAAAAAAGACCATCATGAATTTATTTTACTATATACTCGCTGTAATGACTTCGGACATTTAAGGAGGCAAAGCATCAATGTATTTAATTACCTGCTCTCAGATATAAACAAGGGTCTTATTGTGTTTGTATCACTTCTCGTATGTACATCACCCACCTTTGAAGTTACCAGCCGTGAAAACTTTTGAACTATTTGAAAGCCCTGATGGGAATAAGGGGAAAGTATATTGACTCCATAATATTTCACAAGATTTCCAAAGTTGACTTTAAAAAAAACAACCTCAAGACAAGTAGCTGAGAACTGGGAATTTCTCTGCTTTATAATAAATCAATAGTCCCACTTAAGAAAAATATGACTTCAGATCAGGAGATAAGAATATTAAAAATGGTAGTATGTGCATTTTATCCTTTCTTTTATTGGGTACTTATTTCATATCTTGCAGTATGCTAGATGTTAAGACTATCAAAATAATTCACCATAGCCCTTATCTTCAATGAGTTCACGATCTAGTGAAACAATCAGGCATATAAGCAAATAACCACAAAGTCGTGGTCGAATTTATAATTGAGGCATATAGATAAACAAAGAAATATTAAGTAGGATAGTGTGAAAAAATATAGTAAAAGATTCACCAAAGTAATAATGATTTGATTATTTTTCAAAGTATTTATTTACCTCAGAATTGATTGATGAAAAAGGGTTTGTGAGCTATGTGTGTGATATCAAATTAGAAAATATAAAACAGCAGGGAAGGGGACTTCAATATGATCAGAACATATAAGAGTTGGGAGCCATTGTTGGATGAAAAGATTGAAAGTGTAAAAAGAGATTAGTTTGAGAAAGTTCCTGCACGATCTGCTGAAGGATTTCAGGAAGCAGCTGTTGAAGATTTTTTTTTTTTTTTTTTTTTGAGTTGGTGTCTCACTCTGTCACCCAGAATAGAGTGCAGTGGCCGCTCCTGGCTACCGCAGCCTCTACCTGCTGGGCTCCGGCGATCCTTCCGCCTCAGTCTTCCAAGTAGCCGGAATTACAGGCGCGCGCTACCACGCCCGGCTGATTTTTGATTTATTGTAGAGATGAGGTCTCGCCAAGTTGCCCAGGTGGGTCTCGAACCCGCGGGCTCAGGCAATCCACTCACCTCAGTCTCCCAAAGGCGCGGATTACAGGCTGAGCCACCAAGCCCGGCTGTTGAAGATTTTTAACCAGAAAATTGACACGATTAGATTGCACTTTGATAAAATGTCTCTGTCAACAAAGTAATAAATGGTAGCATGAGTTAACGAGAGTCCTTCCAAATTAGAAGTGGTGTGTCTAGTATGGAAACCATGGCAATGGTCCAGACAGAAGGTGAAGAGGTCAGAGGGGATGGTTAAAAAAAAGATTGATTTGAAAAAATACTTGTTCAGTTTTGTTAGAAATATAGTGTAGCATGGGTGGCATTGGATAATGAGGGAGAGGGAGGAAACAGGATTTCTTCTATTATTAGGAGGAGATTTCATTTTGGGGGAATAAATAAGGGTTTTTTGAAGTTTCATATATTCACTAAATCTTTCCTCTCATATGACACAAATTCTAAATGAAAATCAGAATCTAGAATGGAAAGTGGTGGGGGAAATGGATTTCATTGGTTGGATGTGGCAAACTTAGGTCATATAAAGGCCTAGAGAAAAACACTTACCATGTGGGATGCCTAGAGTTGGGCAGCAAGATATTTCTGGAAAAAAAAAAAAAGAATGTTCCTTATGGAAATAATTATTTAGCTTCAATAAACGTGACCAAAGACTGGATTTTGTGATAGTTAAAGCAAATAATTTGGGAAAGATGTGCTAATACAAGTTCTAAGAATCAGTAGATATAAAACTTTGTGTGTCTCTCTGAGACTCAATTATATTATGCTTAAAATGAAATAATACCTGCCTCATATAATTATTTCTAAAATTCAATGAAATAACACAGGTAAGGTGATTTATGTTCTACTCAGTACATAAGTATTTTGTAAGTGGTAGCTATTTGTCAAATTCCTATTGAAAGTAGGACATGTTAAATTAAAGAGTTACTAAACCTCAATTTTATATTTCTTGTTATCTTGCTTCTTTCCTTTACTCAATCAACAAGCAGATTTTGAGTCCCTGTCCTGTCTCAAGGGGAAACAGATTTGCTGGGTATGACCTGACAATCTAAGAGTGAGAGAAATGCAGTCACAAAAAGACAGTACAATGTGATCTCACAGTCTATAAATATATATGCTTAATATTTTATTAATGAATATTCTGTTACTGTCCTTCAAATAATTTGATTTGAGGGAATTCTTCTATAAAATTATTGCAGAAATCTGAAGGTTGTTACCCATGTGGTAACTAATTTAAATTACCCTCAGCAGTTCCAGAGTTATATTGCAAAACCTATAGAGGGTATAACTATGTAAACGAATCTACACAGTGATAATTAATATCAGGATTATAATACATACAAAGTTAAAAATAAATGCAAACATTGTAATTCAAAGTGTCTACCTGACACAGCTGCTCTCTGTATGAATGTAATGATCAAGAGTAATCAACATGAGAGCCATTTAACCTATGATGTATCTGCCTGGTTGGTACTATGTTAGCTATTTTTAACTTTGATGGGCAAAATTACATTGGGATGGGGAGTCAGAAGTAGGGAAACAACTTACAGCATTTTTTGTAACTCCTTTAATGTCAGAGAAAGAAGAAATTGTTGACTGAAGAGACCAGGAGTAGACTTTGTAAGTGAAGTCAAACAAAATGCTAATCGATTATTGTTATATGTATATAAATGCTTTCATTTTTCATAACCCGTTTAATAAGTAGATGTTTCCTGTGTGAAATAATACATGTTTTCTTTCCTTTTCCCATCACTACAAATTGTTTCTGTGTCACATACTGTATCATAGGACACTCAGAGAGCTGATGCAAAAACCTCATTTTGAGAAACAAAAATAGTGTCCATTCATATGGCAAGAGAATGAATACTGCATTCCAAGTTGATATAGAATCTGACATTTCAAATCTAAAATCAATGATTTGGAAGGCCCACTATCTTTTCCCCTGACCTCTGTATTAGCAGTTTTGTGACCTTGAATGCAGATGAAGTACAATACTGAGGATGTTCCTCATCAGTATGAATTAACAGTTTTGTAATGTATGTTTCTGTGATCATCAGTTTATTTTCCAACGTGTAATTTTTACCTCCCTAAATCAATTTAACCAGCAGCATGTTGCGAATGTGACTCATTTCATCTGTGCCTGTGGTTAGCATTATGTTGCTGCAATAAGTCCACCTGACAGATATTTGAGCCTAGGAAGTTGGCCATTTCAATTAACAAGATGTCCAGGACATTTCCCTGTCAAGATAATGAAAGTGCACACTTATTTGCCTCCTCTTTGAAATAGAAGAAAATATTATGTACTATTAATAGGAAGTCGACTTTCTATTTTTTTAAATATAAAGTCTCTGCAGGAAACCAATATAACTGATGGAAAATAACACATATGTGCTGGAACTTAAACAAGTGTGATTTCTTTATTCTGCATATTATAGTATATGTGCCAGGCATCTCTTTCTTAATTCTGTCTCTCCTGTAGAAAAGTAGATGAATACACCCATGAATTTATATTGCTTCTAATGCCTGCTGTTACCTGTCCATAGCTGTGGATCTGGGTGTCCTGTGTTCTGGAAAGAAAGCAGCTCTGAAGAAAATTCATCATTCTAATATTTGAATATTGTTTACTCTATGAACTCTTTGAAGAAACCTGTGGTTTAATTCCTAGGCCAATGCTAAGCAAGGCTACCTAATGGGTGGTAAAATAAAAACACAGTGTGATGATCACTCCAAATGGCTTCATGAAGAATTGATACAGCTTTTTAGTAATACTTTAATGAGGTAGGAAACTCTGACATCATCTCAGACTTAGTCAACATGAGTGCATGCTAGACCTTTAATATACTTGCATATGTAAACCACAGCTTCTTCAGCCTCATTCAATTTATGTAAGTTTCTATTCTTGATATATCTTTTTTTGCTAATTGGTTTCATGAGCCTACATCAGAAATTGAAGAAAAAGAAAAACATACTGAAGCAAAGTTTATTTCAACTGTAAAAACATTCTTGCAAATGTATTCAGATGCTCTTCAGATATACTATTTTGTATGGTTGGGTTTCATAAACTAATCTCTGCAGCAGGATGCACATTTAGCTGGGAGACAACTGAGTTATAAAATTGCTTTTGGACTATTGAGAAAAGAAATGGAGCTAAAGGATAGAGATTCTATCATGAGCCTAGTAGAATAAGAACCTTTTCTTCTTCTGGTAATTTCTTCCTCTAATACTGGTTTATTTTTCTTTGTATGAAGAATGGTCATTATCAAGTTACCTCATCTGTTTCTCTGTAAACAATGGCCCTCAATTAAAATTGTGCATATATATGTAGTGATGAGATGTGCCCAAAACACTGAAGATATCTCTTTTCTTTAATAAAAAAATCAATTATTACTTTACAGAAAAAGAATTACAGCATTATACAATTTGGATCTGAAAGGATAAACATCTGACCTCCAACACATCATTATAATGACGAAAACTACTATGTAGGGATTGAATTTCCCAAATTAGAAAGGTAGTTAATGTTGGAAAAACAGAGCCTCTATCTACCCATAAAAATATATTTTACCCTTTAGTGTGTTGTCTAATTTAATGATAAAATTAAGGGTTTAGAAAATTTATGGTGTCCAAAGCTAGGTTTTTTAAAAAAATAATGTATCACAATTTATATTTTTATTTTATTTTTCAGAGTTGAATTTCACCTATGTAGCAAACTTATTCATTAAAATTTTTATTCCATTGCCAAAATAAGTCTATTTATTGTATTTAATGTCCTTTTTCTTTTTTCAAATCATCTTCAAATCTATTATTTTATTTTGTCATCATAGCTGTTCTGTAAGGCAGATATACAAATTCTGACTTATTTTTTTTCCACTGAGGACAATGAGAAACAGAGAGGTAGACTACATTACCATGTTCACAAATCAATCTTTATGGACATTGACTATATAACTGAGTGCCAGTGGGTTTACAGAAAAAAAAGGAAAGAGAAGAAACTTATTTTCACTGAGTACAAACTGATTTGCACTGAACTACTGAAAGATGTTTTAAATATATTATTTTATTTAATTCTCTACAAAGAAACATTATCTTTACTTCCTAAATGACAGACTGAGTCTCCAATACAATAAATAATTCGACAGAGACCTTAAAACTATTTGGATGCAAAGCTGAGATTCAAACTCAAGTTGTTACTTCAAAACGAGTAAATGGTCTGCTATGTCACAGTGGTTCTCAACATATATTCTAGGTTCCCTGTGGGCCCCAAGACCTTTCATAGGCAGATTATGAGATTAAAACTATTTTCATAATACCATTTTAAATCTGGTTCTCTAATGATTAGATACTAGAAGTTTCTAGAGGTTACATGCAACAAATTGACCAAAGAAGCAGAGTCCCTCTGTTTTCTCTTAAATCAGATGTTTAATAGGATTTGCAAAGATGTAAAATCATACCACTCGCTAAAATTTTTGGCTTGAAAAAATAATTTTTTGGTATATTATGGATGCATTGCTTGTTATTTAAATAAATTAATAATACTTTATATTTCTTACTTTTAATATCTAGTAGGCTATATATCTGTAGTTGCAGCTCATATGCACAAAAGCTTTTATGGGTCCTTAAATTTTGAGTATAAAAGAGTTCTGAGACCAAAAATGAAATTTAAAAAGGCTTGAGAACCACTGTGTTAGATCCAGCTTCCTCCTTGCTTAAAATTGGGAACTACAATATACAGAAAAACAACCTAGGACACAGTTTTCAAAAGACAAGCAAATCTATTTGCACTGTAGTCTTAGTGCTAGAAATGACCTTTAGACAAAATCTTGCTTTCGTACCAGTTTTTAACTTATCCTGGAAAGAAATCAGTAATTATTGTTCTTTGTTTGGAGAGCAGGTGTTACGAGTTGTCACTGTAACTAGGTATTTAAATGTGACTCTTTTGTCCTAGTTTCAACAAAAGTCTCAAAAACCAAAGCGAAAGACGAGTGATAAAATTAGTCTCCACAGACATTTCAAAGGCAATTTTTGAAATTGGTTTGACAACCTCACTTCTACCACAATTGTATAAAGAGGTAGAACTAGGAAAAGCCAGGTTGTTGGAATTAAATAATTTCTTTATTATTTAAAGATTTTCCTGGAATAGTAAGGGATGGAGAATGCTACTCTCTCCTATGAGATTTAGAGAATGAGATGCTAGAGAGACCATCTGGAGACCCTCAGCTATAGCACATGGAGTTTCCAACAGCTGACACTTCATCCACAACAGAAAAATTCAAAGGCAGGGTATTGTGACTGGCTCAGTCCTCAAATGAGGGAGTATGAGTTGAGACTTGGTTGAGAGCAATCTATACTTACAGAAATTGACAGAGCCTAGAAATTAATCAGTGTATCCTATGGGACCAGATATTAAAGAGCTAGCCTATGGTCATTGTCATTAGTAACTTTTTATTTTTTATTACCTATTTTATAATTCACAATAACAAATTTATTGTTTCATAATTGTATTGTGTTATTTCGTGCCTACAGGAAAGTTACCAGACCAGCACAAAAAATTCCCATATACTCGTTACCAAGATTCATCAATGATATGTTGTCTCATTGACTTTATTGTTCCCTCCATTAGTCTCTCTCTTTCCATGCCCACACTTTTTTTCCTGAACCATTTGTCTATAGGTAAGAGACAGCCTCCATCTTTATCCTTAAATATTTCAATGTGTATTTCCTAAGAATAAGCACATTTTCTTATATTACCACAGTACAGTTGTCAGTATTAGGAAATTTCACATTGATCAAATAGTGTTACCTAACAGACAGCAGGAGTTGTTTTAAATTCTTAAGAAGACTGCCTGGAAGGTCATCCTACCCCACAGAGGGAGAGAACTGCTGTCTTAACAAAGGTTAAAGAAGGAAGTGTGAAGGGTGAACAGATGAAAATGAATAGGATTCTAATCAGTCTTGAGTGTCTAACAAGGATGGTAGGGAATTGGGGGCTGAAAGCAGACTTACTCGCTAAAGGATAATTCAAAGACTTGTTCGCTGGGAAATGGGATTGAGAGAGATGTTTGACCAGCAAGCAGCAAGACTAATTCAAGGACAGATGGATTGGAGAGCACCTACCCCAAACTCCTGTTTGTGCCTTTTGATTAATGCCAGAATTAATTGCAGAACTCCAGGCTATTGCTTCAAAAAGTGAAGATTATTTATGCTCAGAGGCCAAGATTAGCTGTTGTATTATTATTCAAAGCCAGAATTTTGCTTGGCAATATATTAATATAATGTGTAATGTAACTTTGCCATTCTAGAGCTATAGGGGCACTTATTCATTGAATAATCAAATATTAACTGACTGTCTCCCATTGTAAAAATCCTGGACTAGGAATAAATTCCTGAGCAGTTTGTTCAATATTCATTCATTCGACAGATATTTACTGATAAGTATAACATACCACATTGTCTAAGTGCTAGGAAAATAGAATTTGACTAAAATGGGCAAGATCTCTGCTATCCTCTGGAAGTTACCTTCTAGGGTGCATTCTATAACATTCTGTAATCCTTATTGAGTTTAGAAATATCATTTCTGTCAAGGGATGCTGAAATGATGCTTTGGAATGTCTGGTGAGCTATAGTTTTTATTCTATTCTGTCATTATTAAGGAAGAATTTGGATCAGAGAATAAAGTCAAAGAAAAATGTAGTCTAGCCTCATTCCCCCGAAATGATCTGTTGTCTTCTTGAAATTCCGTTTGTTGCTTATATGGTTTGTTGTTGTTATTGTTGTTGTATTTTCGTGATAGTAGGTACCTTATCCTGCATTTATTGTGATTTTTAATAGTCAATTGAAAAGCAGAACATACTTATTTAAAATGGGCTTAGGAGATGTTTCTTTAGGCAGATAGAATGTGTCCGTTCATGAGCTAAAATCCACATCTGTGCATTAATTAATTAATTAATGTGAATACCAAGGCTGAGTGTTGATTTTATATCCAAAGTTCTTGCATGGTTTTACTATGTGGGTGGTTATGGTTTGTCTAGAAGTATTTTGACATGATACATGTAGCAAAAACTCAAACCTGAATTCAGAGTCATTTTCTCTTGGAGACAAAAAAGGGATTATCAGAGCCATCGTTAGTTTTACTTCAGTGTGAATCATGGGCCTCATCAACATGATTCCATCTCTTCTCAGTTGACTTTAAACTCTCAAATTCAAATCCAGAACTGTAATGATACTTGCTTGTTGAACTTTATAGAAGCATTGGGAAGCCTGGAAATGATGCTTAAAATATATTGAAACTTGGCATTTCTAATAGCTATTTTTAAATACATGAGTTTAATAGCTTGCTTTGAGGATATTATTCTAGACTACAAATCTAAAGAAAAGAACCAGAAGTATACTTTGTGTCAAACTTCTACCTATGTTACATTGTAGAATAAAAATATGATTGATTTCAGGCACACACACAGCACATGCACATGTTTAACATATATATGTGTTTTATTTTTATGTACATATATGTATATATAAGCTGTGTATTTTATTCTGCAATGCATGTAATGTAAACACATATATAGATGTTTCTATATGTGTTGTAGCTACTAATTGGTAGCAAGGAAGAGAGCCTATTTTTCTGACTCGAGCTTTTTAAAAAATACTACACATTGTCCCTGTACAAGTGATCTTTTGAGTAGGTTGCTCATATTGACACATACAGACACTCTTGGGAAGTGTGTTTTGATTTTATGAAGGAAAAATAGATTATGTTTATATATAATTGTACAACTACTTTAAAGTGAATCTTTCCATCAGTGCTAGATATAAGATACTGAAAATAGTTCACAATAGCAAGAACCTGGAAACAACCATGCTGCCCATCAAAAGAGGACTGGATAAAAAAATGTGGTACATATACACAATGGAATACTATGCAGCCATAAAAAAAGAACAAAATCATGAACTTTGCAGTAACCTGGATGAAATTAGAGTTTATAATACTGAGTGATCTCTCACAGAAACAAAGAGATGAGTATCACATGTTCTCACTTTAAGTGGATCTTGAACAACTACCATATTACTATAAGAAAAGGATTGAGCCGGGCTCGATGGCTCAACCTGTAATCCCACGCCTTTGGGAGGCTGAGGTGAGTAGATTGCCTGAGCTCACAGGTTCGAGACCCGCCTGGGCAGGCGAGACCTCATCTCTACAATAAATTTAAAAAATTAGCCGGGCATGGTAGTGCGTGCCTGTAATTCCAGCTACTCGGAAGGCTGAGGCGGAAGGATCGCCAGAGCCCAGCAGGTCGAGGCTTCGGTGGCCAGGAGTGGCCACTGCACTCCAGTCTGGGCGACAGAGTGAGACTTCAACTCAAAAAAAAAAGAAAATGATTGAAAGTGGTGGGAAACTGTGGGGTGGGGGGGAGTGAGATTGTGGGGAAGTGAGATTGACATTGACAGTAGTCAATATCTGCCTTGGGAAGTGGGGGGCACACCTCATCGATAAGGGTATCTGCAAGGTGAATATTTGTTTACCTAGCCCTGAATTGTACCCCACAATTTCAAATAAAAATTAAAAGAGGAAAGAAAAAAAAATAGACCTTTGGGCTGGGAGCAGTAACTCACACCTGTAATCTCAGCACTTTGGAGACCAAGGTGGGATGACGGTTTGATCCCAGACCCAAGAGTTTGAGAGCAGCCTGCAGAACAAGAACTCATCTCAAAAAAAAAAAAAAAGAAAAGAAAAAAATCCAGGCACCGTGGCACATGCTTGTAGTACCATCTACTTGGAAGTCTAAGGCAAAACGATTGCCTAAGGCTAGGAGGTTGAGGCTGCGGTGAGCTGTGAGCATGCTACTGCACTCCAGCCAGGGTAACAGAGTGAGACACTGATAAAAAAAAAATAATTAATTAAATTTTTTAAAAGACTCTTGAAATACAAATGCCTTTAGCATAATATTATCACAAAGCATTATCATTTGAAGCTTGATTTGTTAGTTTTATGCTTCATTTATTTGAGTTTTTATAAGTTTTAAAGGAAATAAACTTTAAATCACTTTCTTTTATAATTCTACATTGATAGACTGGTTACAGCAGTTTATGCTTCTGTTTGAACACTTTCAAGAAAGAAGAAAACTATTAGCTTGTTGATAATAGGAATTATGTCTGCTGCATAAACATGTTCCAAGTACAGTACACAGAATTATTATTGCTTTCTGATCAAGGAGGCTATAGTGCCCTAGTTATAGAAATGAAGAAGTGAAGACTCACAGAGGTAGTTGCATTCTCCAGATGTGTAATACATTTGTATATTGATCACTAGAAAAATCTGCCTGTTCTTATCCATTTAACATATTCTTTCTTGATAAGAAATCACCATTCTCCAGTTAGAAAGAGTGAAAAGTTATGTTAAATAAAACATTATGATTTGATTTTATTGGAATCACTTGGTTTATTTGCTTTTTTATCTATTAAGGTATACCTAAAGCTATTTGAAAATCCACATAGAATTGATTATTGATTTGTTCCTTTTGTGTCTTTTTATCATCTGCTTGAATCTATTTCAACAATATTCTGATGTTAATATTTGGAAAATATTTAAATATATTTTTAAATTTTTACTTTACAAAGGTTGTAAATGTTTGAAGTATATAATGTAATTCTATCATACATACATTCATTGTGTCATGATTACCACAATCAAATTAACACATCCATCACCACCCATGTTGTACCTTTGATCCCAAGAACTTGTTTATCTTATAACTGAAAATTTGTACCCTTTGACCTCATTTTCTCATTTCCAAAACCCCTGGTAATAACTGTTCTAGTCACTGTTTGCCTGAGTTCAAACATATGGGGTATCATACATAAGTGAAATCATACAGTTTTGTCTTTCTGTATCTGATTTATGTCACTTAGCCTAGTGTTCTTGAGGTTAATCCTTGTTATTGCAAATGGCAGAGTTTCCACTTTTGTGACTAAATAATACTCCATTGCATATATATGTGTGTGTGTGTATGTGTGTGCGTGTGTGTGTGTGTGTGTGTGTGTAACATTTTCCTTGTTCATTCATCCATCAATAGACACTTCAATTGTTTTCATATCCTGGATATTGTGAATAATTCTACAATGACTATGAGAGTGGAGATATCTCTTTGAGATACTCATTTCATTTCTTGCAGATATATTAAAAGCATAATGAGATATCATTTCATACCTGTTAGGATGACTATTTTAAAAAAGACAAGAGATAACAAATGTTGGTGAGTGTATGCAGAAAAGAGAATCTTATACACAGTTGGTAGAAATGCAAATGGGTACAGCCATTATAGAAAACAGTATGAAGTTTTCTCAAAAAATTAAAAATAGAACTACCATACAATCCAGTATATCCTACTTGTGGATATGTGCTGCCATTTTAGAACTTACGTTCTTGCTATTTTGCTGTTTCATGAACACAACCAACTCTCTACTGCTTCAGGTCATTGGACTTTCGGTTATCTCTGCCTGGAAGTTTCTTACCTGCATCTTCACCTAGATGTCTTTCTCACTTTACTTTGGTTTTTGCTTAAATATCTTTCCAGCGAGGCTTTTTCTGACCACCATACCTCAAATAGACTCTCATGCTGTCTCCTGCTTAATTCTGTTGAGCCTTACCTTCCTATATTTTTCTTCATAGACATTATTATTACCTAGACTAACATTGGTTCACATACTCTTTGATTCCATGAGAGTAAGAACTTCACCATATTTCACAATATGAACACTGTCTACCAAATTTTTTTAAGTGTACATATATGCATATATAAAAAGCTTATGTTGATAAATTTTATTATATGTATATAATAAATAGTATGTATAATATTTAAATATATGTAAATAATTTGAAACACTCAGTGGTATGAAAGCATTGGGCAGGTTAAAAGCCAGAAGTTTTTAAGCAAGTGACAATCATACACATTTTGAGACAATTTGTGACAAAAAAAAAAAAAGTTTTTTTCCTAGAAAAACATCAAACTAAAATGTAGTATTTTATAGATATTTTCATTTGGAACACTAAACATTAATTACTTAGGAACATAAATCATAAGCTTTATTAATATACAATCTATTTGCAACAATATAAATGTATAGCATCACATCAGATATCTTGCATTGCTTTAAACAAATAGAGGCCAGTGTAACCAAAAAACTCACAACAACTATTGGTCAAGTTTGATGGTCAGATAGGCTCTCTGGGGATGGACATATCTCCTTATATGGCCCATGTATATGCATTTAAACTTGTCCATTTCTTTGTGTAGGCATATTCTATATTGATAAAGATCTCCACGTTGGATCAGAATAAAGGGAAAAAAAGAGGATATCGAATGTGACCAAACTGATAAGACAAGATTATTACTTGCTTGTAAAAGTAATATTGTAGAAACACATGCTTAATTTATCCTCTCAAAGGTGTTTCAATGATGAATGTGTTAGAAAATCTCATAAAAATTATGCTCTGTGTGCTGAAAGCCATTCCAGGTTTTCTTTCTGAAGAATTATTACTTGTATTCCACTAACCCTGTCAAATTTAACCACATATTTCTTTACTCTAATAGAAAAATACACTTTCTTTTTTTTTCTTTTTTTTTGAGTAGAAGTCTCACTCTGTCGCCCAGACTGGAGTGCAGTGGCTGCTCCCGGCCACCGCAGCCTCGACCTGCTGGGTTCCAGCGATCCTTCCGCCTCATCCTTCCAAGTAGCCAGAATTACAGGCATGCGCTACCACGCCCGGCTGATTTTTTGATTTATTGTAGAGATGAGGTCTCGCTGCCCAGGCGGGTCTCGAACCCACGGGCTCAGGCAATCCACTCACCTCAGCCTCCCAAAGGCGTGGGATTACAGGCTGAGCCACCGAGTCTGGCGAAAAATACACTTTCAAACATACTCTTCTCTTATATTATTTTTTCTAAAATGTTAAGTGTAAATGCTGCAAAATAATGCATGTTCCTGGTCAACCTAATGCTACAGAGGTTCAACGTTCAAAGCACAAAAATTTTTTAAAAATGGATAGAGCTTAGTGCTATTCAGAGTTTTTCCATCAGGAAAATAAGAGCAGATGTTTTCATTGCAGAGATTATAAACACCATGAGAGTAAAGTCTCTGTGTGTATTGTGAACCTTGTGTTCAAGGCACTTAGTACTATATCAGGCACATAGTAGACACTCAATACATCTTTGTTGGCTAAAAAAAACTTGAGACTATATCAATGACCCCTTCTTCCTCAAAATATAAAAAATTAGAAGACAGTATTATCCATGTAGACATAATTGATAAACAGTTAATATATTCTTATTTTTTGCAAAAAAAAAAAGGGCCTTTTTTCTGATCATAGTATTAGGAAACAATGAAGTATATTCACTGAGCAATGAAATATGTAACTATGATGACTGTATAATTGAAAGAAGATTTTTATGCATTGTCTTAAGTAAAAATTATACTTTAGTGATGACCTAGTCTCAAAAGCAATTGAGTAGTTGAAGTGAAAATAAGAAATAGAAAATGTATGTGGATGATTCTGCCATTCATGGTGAAATAATAACAGTAATTACATTTCAAAGAGCATTATTTCAAATGAGTCTTTTATGTTAACAATAGGTACTCGCATATTTCATTTTTTTAATATCCAGTGGTTGGAATATTAGTCTCTTATGCAGGAATCTGTACAAGATATATTTTTGCTTTTGAAGCCCTCCATGGTAATAGGATAGTTTCTCATTCCTAGGTAATTTCTACTAATGCAGATATCAATATGCTTTCAAACTTTTCAATATCTCTCCCTTGTGTGCTATGGGTAGTGCAAGTTGTTTTTGCTTTATAGCCTTTGTTAATATGTTTGCAGATTGCACCGAAAGAGTCTGAGAAAATTACTCCATACATCAGTATCAACAGTGCAAACTGTTTTCTTCTCTTTTTTAATCTACACACTGTGCTAGTTTGCTACATTGTACAAATCATTTTTTTTAAAAAATGATTAAAGTTGTTCTGGAAAGTTGTAGTGCTAGAACAAATATATTTTTTGAGTGCTTCTCAAAACCAAGCAATGGAAAGGGTAAATAAATATGAAACCCAATACATACTCTGTCTTCATCTAACCATTCCAATTCAGACACATTCTCAACTTCTGACTTGGTGATTAATTTAGCATCACTTGTAAAATTAGTTAAATTAAAATATTTTTCATGCATATAATGCTATTTTCTAGTTAAAGAACCTTGAATGAAATTTTATTTATATAGACGTGCTTAGTGTGGGCATAAGAGGTTACATGGTAATTGTAAGTAATCATAGCTGTAATGTTCCTTTAAGAATTTCTACAGTAACATTTTGCAGATAAAGATAATTTTGTAACCAACTGTATTATCAAGATAATTATTTTCTTCTTTGCTCAAATGTGGAAGGAACAATAACCTTAACTGAATGTTATGTTGCTAACCACATTTATAGTATAAATACCAGTACATATAAATGCCAACTGTGTTGAGTTTTTATGTCAAACTTGCTGCACTGTACACACTTACTTTTCTTTTTTGCCCTTGAGTACAGATTATCAGTGCCATGAGAATAAACTGTAGAAAGTGTTGTGATTTTTAGTCTGAACTTTCTCTTCAACATGTCATAAGTTTCTGTGGTAAGTACACTTTTAGGAAAGAAACAAAAATATTATGCATATTGTAATTCACTTTTTAAAAATTTTTCTTACAGTATTTTATTTTACTCAAATATTGTTGAAACACAAAGTTAAATAAGACATTACCTGATCAAAGAAATATTACCAAATTCTGTGGCTATATTAATCTTTTGAGTTTATAAACTGTTTTCGTGAGAAACCTGAATTTGTTCTTTGTTGCTTTTTGTGACCTCATTCTAAGGTTGTCTGCAATGTGGTCTAACCTACTTTCCTAGTCTTATCTCTTTCTTTCCCATACCTATCTTAGTTTTCTGTCACCAAGCTATCATTTAGTATCCAAATATGTCCCGTGCTTTTTTTCCTCCATAACTGAAACACTTCTCTCAGTCAAAACCCTTAGAAAGAATGAGCATTCTCCAAGGACCATTTGTCATTAGGGCTTTTGCTGTCCCACTGGTCTTTAGTTTTTAGGTATAGAGAAATCATCATAGTCTGCCTTATATAGAGTTATGAATGAGTTTAATTTCCTCTCCCAAACTCCATCTTCTTGATTAAAATTTTTTCGAGAGCAGAAATTTTTCTGAGATTTCTCATTTTTATATTTTGAACAGTGTTTTTGGAAAATGCTTTGCCCAAGTTAGTCTAACAATACAATATATTGAATAGATATTTATTATAAATTAATTACATCAATTACTTTGGTGAAGCCATCACAAAATGAAAAGAAATAGATCTTTAAACAGTTTTATATTTAAATTAGTCGAAATGTAGGGTTATACCATTATTTCTACTTTGTTCCAGTTCTGTCTACATTTTCTTTAAAGAATGACTAGATTTAGATGAGAGAAGTTAAGATGAGTGGGACCCCCAAAAATCTGGAATTATCTTTTGGAAGGTGAGTTCCTCTTAATACACTTGGAATCTGTTCCTCCAGATCAAATAATCAACCAAAGCTTTTATCTGGAAGTTTTAAGAAGGTTGCATCACAATTTGTGGAAGAAACGTCTGGTGTTATGGCAAACAGGTGCCTGGTTCTTCCACCATGATAACACACCTGCCTACACCACACTGAGTGTTCAGCAATGTTTGACCAAGAAATGTCATGACTCCTGTGTTCTACCCTCCCTATTCACCTGATCTCTCCCCAAGTCACTTTTTTTGGTTTCCAAAGATGAAAAAAGTTCTCAGAGGGAAACGTTTTGCCATGTAGAAGAGGTGAAACAAAAAAAGGCAGAAGCACTAAAAAGCATCAAAATTGACGAGTTCAAAAACTGTTTTTATGCAGTAGAGAAAGTGTCTCGGTAGGTGTATTGCATCAAATGGAGAGTAATTTGAAGATGACTAAAGTTTAAATTGTAAGAATAAATGTACAATTTTAAAATAAATAAATTCCTGGTTTTTCTGGGTTGCTCCTCGTATGTCACATCTCCCATGGAATTATAGTATACTTCAATTCATCTTATCTCCAGTGTGCACTCACTTCCCATGACCACCATCTGGGCTTCTGGAGCTGTTGCTCATGTATAGATATTTCAGAAATAATATATGTAATATAAATTTGTGAGAAACGTATATATACATTTATATATATTTCATAAATAATAAAATGTGTGTTTAAATACAGAATAAACACCTACATTTTAAGACTTGATTCATATAGATAACATTAATTAAAATCAGATTATTCAATAAAGTCTAGATTAATTAAAATAATACTCAAAATAGCATTGAGCATATTGACATTGATTATTGTCACAATTATTTGATTCCTTCTGTGTTGAAAGTCTATTATTTGAAAAATTAATGATAAGAACATTTTCCTTTAAAAATATGCAAATTTTATTTTATACCTTCTACAGATGCTTCTGATTTTCTATTTTATATAATAATATAAAATTTGATTGTGTAATAGGTTGTACCTAATGTGCTGATTGGATCTTCCATGTTACTTATCTCCTTAGCATTTCTTTCTGTTTAATAAAGGAATATGAACTTTGTGCGAGATAGAAACAACTTCAGATGTTGGAAAATCTGTTACAACTGTCAAAAAATGCAGGACAATTTTATATTTGTGGGTTGATTATCCCAAAAGTACTAAGTCAATCAGCTCTTACTCCCTGTTAAAGTACTAATACTCTATCATGTATTTTCATATTAAACATGTCACAGAATTAATCCCAGCTCTTTCTCATAGAATTTAAAAGTGAATGGGTGCATAACTAACGGGCAAGAGGCTAAGGTGTCAGGGGTAGCAGTCATCAGACTGGGATAGAGAAAAAAATTGAGGTAGTGTGGAGTAAGATACAATACTCTGCTTTTGGAATTTCTACTCATGGGAAATGTCTAGAGTATGTGCCTACATATGGGAAAGTATTTCTTGTACCTCTTTCTCTTTCTGTTGATAGTCATAAAGTATATTAATTATGCAAACTTTAGGTAAGCCTTTAGGAAAATCTGTAGTTTATAAATCTAAATAAATAAATGTCATGGGAGATAAAAGAAAATTATTTTGTGTCCTCCATAATAGCTAACTATGCTGTAGAAATCAAGTATCCTTTTTCATGTGCACAAATAAATCAGGAGCATAGCTAGCCTTAAGTCTAAGTGTAATTGTAGCTCCATGACTCAACTGTACCACAGATTAACAAAGTAAGTTCTCAGTGAGAGAATACTCAATAGAAAAGGGGGACTGATTGGGCCTTTCAAGAGTTTAATTCAAAAACTTTATTTAGAGCCTTATATGCATATGCCAGGCACTGTGCTAGGTACCATGAATTGAAGATTAATTGCATAGGATACCTTGGGAAATTTCAATTGCCATAGGGTTAAACAATAGCAAAAACAAATGTCAATGCAATGTACTAAGATATATATGACAGAAATATGAATTTTATAGATAGGGACCTTATCTTATACTTCTTTTTATACCACACAACTCCTAAAATAGCACTATAGAAAAACGTGTTGAGATTTCCCTGTTTAGAGAGATGGAACTTTGGCTTCACTGGGGCTTCCTTCAGTATATTTTCAATAAGACCATGATTTGTATTCAACTAGAAGGTCTGTGCTTCCCATCAACCTCTGCCAACCAAGTTTACTACTCTTGATATGGTTAGCATTCAAATGATTTCATTATGTTGACATTTTAGTTCATGTTATGATTGTTAGTAAAATTAAAAATCCACATGTGGTAGATAGTGTTACACAGACTCCATTAAAATCTGTTAAAATGAATTATTATATGATTATTTCCTGATTATCCCCTATTTCAAGGATACAGAAGTAATTGTAATAAAAACAGTTTCTTTTCAAAAATGATACAAACTACAACTAAAGAGAAAATTACAATGCTTAGGAAATCTATGCCAAATCCCACAATGGCAACACTGAAAAACAAAGCAAAAATGCATTTGCTATAGTATATAATTCCAAAATAATTAAATTTAGATTTGAGGTATGGTCTCTTTAGTTGAGTTTTATATCACAGGACCAAAAATTCAGTCCTTTCTAGTGTGCCTAGAGTCTTACCTCCCAGGAAATTTGTCTGTTTTAAAGAATTTGATATTTTTTCTTGAACATATTATTTTGTCAGTGAAAATTAGTTGTCATTCACATTAGACACCTAAAGGATCAAAGAGTGGAAGCTGAGAAAACAGCTCATCCATGTTATTGCTTCATTTGATCTGCTGTTATTCTATTTATTATATCATTTCATGGGTGAAATGAGAGTCTCCTTCAAACCCAGTAAAATAGTGTCAATTTTTAAGTGAAATTGTATTGAACTTTTCCCCAAATCTCTAATCCTAGTGTACCCAACTGCTTCCTCTAGTGAAAAATTTAGTACAACTGAACTAACTATACATTCCTTCTATAATTTATTGAACAGTTGTCATTTCTCTCAAACACAGGTTATTTTTAAAGCATCTTTAAATTCCTCTCTGAATAAATCATTATTTATTTAGAACTTTACAGGATTGCATTTATGCTCATTTTAAGAAAAAGAATACTTTGGTCAGAATTAGGGGGTTGATTCTTTTTTTTTCTTTATTTTACTTTATTTTATTTTTCCTCTTTTAATTTTTATTTTAAATTGTGGGGTACAATTCAGGACTAGGTATACAAATATTCACCATGCAGGTACCCTTATCAATGAGATGTTAAAGATGTGGGGTATAAGTCAGGATTAGATACATAAGTAGTCTATGTACAGATGAAGTTTGGACCTTCAACTGGTCCTCACTTCCCCTGGTTTAGGATCAGGTACCCTTAGTGACATTATGTGACCCTCCCTATGCCCACGCAGCAGTGTCCCACTACTGCCAATGCCACTCTTGTAGTATTGTGATAGATGTTGAGGTTCTTTCCTATGATGAGTTTCTTTCTTAGCATCTCCCTTATTTTGATCTTTTGTATGTATCAATCAGTTTCCATCCATTAATGGGAGATCTAGAGTCTAGTGTTCTGAAACTGTGAGTTCATGGGTATTCCAACTCCCACACATCTAAACCTGGAAAGTAACTTTTAAAATGTGTTTTATCTAAAGTAAATTTTTAAAATTTCTTTTCTAGAACTTTTAGAATTAAAGAAATACTAAATATTGAAAGAGAGTGTGACTAAGTTAACATGGTCTTTTGTGATTTCAAGTCACCATATAACTTATTTTACCTATCTCTCTACTCTTCAGCTCTTAGCTTAGGCGTTTACTCACATTTTGTAGACTCCAATTAGGAAAAAACATATTTCTACATCTCCTTGGCCATGTGGTTTTATCCTTCTGCCTAATATAATTTTATGTGAACTATGTGAAAATAGATGTTCTGGAGTTAAATGTAGTATGACAGATGTTTATACTTCTTATAACTGTATCCTGAAGGCAATCCTACAATATTAAGTCATGATATGTGGATGAAGCTGTCATGTTGAATTTAGAAGTTTTTGTTTAATGTAAAAATTATGATATTCAGGCAAAAGCCCCAAGAGAATGGATCAATTTAAAGAATGGATCAATTTAATGAACCTTCCTTGGAAAGCCTTGTTGCTTCAAAGTTTTTGTTTCTCTCATATTAGATATATTCAATAACATTTAGAAATCAAAAACACTTCAATAAATCAGTTAATCTAGCCATTTTCCTTTGTAAGTATTGTTTTATCCCCATTTTACAGATAAAACAATTAAGATAAAGAAAACTTAAAGGAAAATAAAGGTGATACAGCCAATAAATAGTAAGGAAGGTCTAGAAAACTGGTTTCTTACAGTCCATTCCAGCACTGAAGAGACTTTGTTGCAAGAGAAAAACAGGATTCAGACAGACAGAATTGAACTTAGATCCTAGTTCCATTACATATTAACTCCAAAGATGTTATGAACTGAGTTTGCTCATATGTAAAAATGATCACCTACTTCACCATTTCCTTGTGAAGATGAATGTGATAAATGCATACTATCTGTTAAATGCAGTTTATTAAATAGCAGCTATAATTGTTTTTAAAAACTATGCTGCTTCTGTAAAAGTAGGCATAT
This sequence comes from Carlito syrichta, assembly GCF_000164805.1. NCBI lineage: Eukaryota > Metazoa > Chordata > Mammalia > Primates > Tarsiidae > Carlito > Carlito syrichta. Next base: position 472,440 of record NW_007232947.1, on the reverse strand, counting down.
AACCACCCACAATGGATCTCTGTATTGGGAATGCTTCATGTGAATATAAAGTCCGGAATACCTGTGAATCAATCTGTATTGTTGTTTATAGTCATCCATCCTTTTTTTTAAAGGTTTATCTTTAGTTGATGTACACCTTTTTGATGCACCTGAAGCTAGTGTTTTAAAGAAAGAGGTAAAGATGGTATCTTTAGGATAAGTTGAGCATGAGAAATTGCTTATTTTCTATTTTATTTCCACATTTTCCCCACTTGGACATGCAGCAGTAGAGACAAAAGACCACTTTCTCCAGGTTATGGTTTTATCCTGGCTGGCCTTGCATTTCCAGCCTGGCAGGTATGGTGCTAAACTAAACTCAGAATGCAGCAAAGTTCCTAAAGATAGCCAATCAGCACAGAACTATAAAAAATCTCATGCCATATCTCAACATCCCACTCATTTGCTCAATGACACATTCCTGGCTTTGAATATACAGCAAACCAAGACTTAAATAAATCATATTCTCTCTTCCATAGCCTTATATGTAGGGAATTGCTATCCCATTCTCCCTACCTCACCTTTCAAAAAATTGGGAATGCTGAGTCAATTTGATGCTGGGTGGGGTGTGATATGATGCTCCACGAGTTCTTTTGACTTGGCCACAGAAAAGAATTTCAGAGTGAGTCCTAAGTATAGTTTAAGACAGAATATGGACATCTTAAAAGAAAAATTGCATGTTTGCCTTTGATGAAAAGCTTTATAATTTTACAATTACTAAGCTAATCATGATCTAAGAGTGGTAGACTACAGGTGTCTGGTCATAAGTTTTCATTACCATCTCTCAACCTTCTAAGGTCACAAGAACCTTTTAAATAATTAAAGTTATTGCCTAACTAGACTTGAGCTTTTCTTAGAACATCATGTCTATGTTTTGGATAATTCCCTATTGTTTCTGTGATTTGCTGCACTGGTAAATCTATCCAGCCCTCAGGATGGTCACGCCTGGTGTGCCTGGCTGATTGGGTGAAGGCTGTGTATGAATAAGAAAGATTTCTTAATGCTTACCCTATTTTAATTAAACTGTCTAAAAGAAATATATCTATCTATGGCTAACCTGCACTGAATAACCTACTTCAAATTTATGTTCATTCTCGTCACTTCACTGACACCTTCTGTCCTGTCATAAATGTGGAGTTAATGCAGCCCTTTGTAAAGATATTTGACTGGCTTCTCCTTTAAAGTCAATAACAGTGTGTCTATTTTATCTCAGTATTCTCCAGTCTCTAATTGTGGGAGTACCAGGATCTGCATAGATATCACTATCCTCTAGAAATGCATCAATTCTGCATTCTCTCTCCCTTGTGCCTTTCTCCTCTTTTGCAACTCTTCCATTTGCCTGCCACTTCCTGTCCACAAGGACATTAATTCTGCCATCACTAGCCTGCCAATTTTCTTATTCCTATAAAAATTTTCACCCCATATGATAAGTCTCCTGACCTCTCTTCCCCAAAACATTTGAATATGACAATGAGAAGAAAAAAGAAAAAGAAAGCGCAGTAGAGGAATTCACAGGAGTCCCGGGATCACCATCCAAGCTTCATAACTGAGAAGTCACCATTTTCAGCAGTTGCCCATCAGCAGTCCTCTCTACTTTTTAAGCTCAGAGTATTTCCTGCCCATCCCCATCCATTGATGAGTGTTTATTGAGCATCTACTCATTTTAAGTAACACCTATTGTAGGGAGACACAAATTTGTGGCACACAGCCTTTTCTAGTTGTCAAGACAAAACCAGCATATATAAAACTGGAGAAAATAGATCATGTATAAGTAAGTGCTGGGTTCTATGTTACAGAATGTAAGTGTCTGGCAAGCTTTTATGAAAGAAAGTGTATAAAGAAGCCAGTATTGATACAAAGAACTTCATGGAGGTAACAGCTCTTGTGCTGGATGGGTCTCCAATTAACTCTTCAAGGAACTTAATATAGATGCTCCTTTCTTCAGCTTTTTCTCCTCTATGGCAGGCAGTCCCAATTCTATGACTTTGTTGTAAAAGAATTTTTACATAAATTCTGACCGTTTTATAGCTTCTTCTGAACACTCTTCATTTCTGTTCACTTGGAGACCCTAAATGTAGGAGCAGGAAGTGTGTAGAGTCACTTTGATTATAATGTAAAGAAGATAAAGATTTCTACATCTGCATGCCTGTTTCAATAGTACCTATAAATGTCACGTCAAACATACAAGAACCATAAATCACCTTCTGCATTCTTTCTTCCATATTAAAGTTTGTTTCAGTGGGATTTATTTTTTATTATTTGAATCAGTGCATTGCTCCTTTATTCATCTTTCTTATTTTTTTCCCATTTCTCTTTATTTAGAACTCATATCAGGCTATTCTCTCCAACAAAAATGTTACCAATTGCCCATTTAAATAAAAAGACCTGTATACAGAAATATTTAGAGAGGGAAGGCACCTTATGGAATCACCTTTTCCCTCTCTCTCATTTCACAGCTGATGAAATTGAGGTCAAAATAGATGAAGTGTTTTGCCTAAGGTCACAAACTGAATAGAGGCAGAACTAGGATTATATGGTACAAAGTTTTACTTTTGTCACTATATAATATTATTCATTCAACAAACGTTTATTTATGTGACAGGCACTATTGTAGGGGTTGGAGGCCAGCAGAGGCCCCCATAGGCACAATTCTGCTCCTGACATATTTTTGCAGTTCTTCTCTGTCTGGTGTGCTCAATGTGACTTTCTGCTACACCTTTCTTTTAAATAGTTTTATTTATTTATGCTTTAATAGTGCCCTTATCTTCACTCAGTCCCAATTAACTTGCCCAAAGCTTCTCATTTAATTAATTTTCATCCTTTTTTGCAAGGTACATACTGGCTGTCTTGACTTCGTATCATTCTGCCTCATTATTCTCCCCTCATTCTAAAATAATTATGTAGCATATAATAAAAATGTTAAACATGATTGAACCCAGTATGTGGTTATTGTAACTCTGACGGCCCGCAAATGTTTTACTGTTTGTTGACTAGTATTATAAAGTGTCACAACAGAAAAATTAGTAGCTCCTTCATCCCTGCCTCCTCTCTCTTTTAAAAATCTGTTTTGCTAAACATGCACTTCTATCATAATGAGAACAGGCTTATAGTCTTAAGCTCCCTAAATGATTGTCAATGGTTAGACACAAAAGAGAAAAAAAGAAAAAATCCTCTGCCCTAAATATAAGATACATTATTTTGGCCATCTACCTTCATTTCAAATAAAGTCCATGTTCTGTTCATGGACATCTTTCATACTCTTTTTCCCAGAGTGATTGCATTTATTTATAGAACATCTCTTTGTTTACTCTATTACTTGACGGATGGATGACTTTCCTTCCAATGTCTAATACTCTTCAATAGTTATCAAGAAAGACAGCAATATCTTTTATAGTTAGAATAAAATAATGGCATGCTTAATGAACAAAATAAAAATAGTCCAAATTTAGTGTAGTATAGTATTGATACTGAAAAGGATCTCTTATTATTATTTAATATTTTTAAAAGATAGTTGTATAGCATCTTTTATGGCAATGTTTGCTTCTCTATACTTAAAACTCTTACAGAAAGTTTCAAGGATTGTACAAGTTCTCATGCCCTCTACCTTGATTCACTAATTGTTTCCATTTTTGTCATATATCACTATTTCTCTGCCTTCTCTCTTTCCTCTTTCTCTCTGTTTCTGTGAATATATGTATATATATAAATATATACATGTGTGTATATATATATTTACAATTTCTTCCTGACCATTTGAGAATCAGTTGGAGACATGTTATATCTTATCCTAAATACTTTGGTGTATATTTCAAAGTATTGTCTAAGAACAGGACATTGTCTTACATTGCACAGAACAGTTATCAAACATAGGTAATTTACCATTGATATAATACTATTATTTAATTCATAGTCCATATTCAAATTTCATCAGCTGTCCCAGTAATGATCTTAATAGCTAATTTTTTTATTTTCCATTGGTCTGGGTTTTAATCCAGAATCATACATTTAGTTGCCATGCAATGTTTTGTTTTTAAAGCATTATATGGTAAGTGTTTAAAAGCTTACATTCAGTCAGTAATGACCTGGACATTATCCTTTTCAAAAGTAATCTCTGCTTGCTGACTGCTGTTCCAAGAATAAGAATGTAAGCCAAAAGATATCTAACAAAATCTTTTAGGGTTAGAGATATCTGAGGAAATAGCACACCAACCTTGCATCTATGATCTAACTACAAGTTGTGACCTTTCAGCAGGAGAGGATCTAAGACAGAAAATTGAGTTCATCAATATTTTACAGTTTTGAAATTTAAACCTTGGGATTAGGATTCTCTTGCCACCCCAGTTCATCCAGGGTTAAAGGGATAATGTTTATAAGTGGTCCTAGAGCAGGAATTAATAGTGCCTGCTTTAAAACCAACCCTAAATAAATATTTAGTTCTGTACCATGTTACTCAAATCTCATTTAAATTAATATTTTTTTGAAAAAATAAAATATTTGAGATATTAAAAAGCAAAACCTAGATGTAAACATTAGTTATTTGTTACTCTTGAAAGTAAGCCCTCTTTTTTTAAAAGAGAGCTTACATGTTTAAATGTTCAACATTAATACGAATACAAATAGTTCTCTTTCTTCAAAATAATGGCAAAAATAAAGTATTTGTAGAATTTATAATGCCTCAAGCATTCAGTGTTTTGCTTAATTTATAAATAAAATTTTGATTAGGGCTGGAAGGTGTGAGTAGTTTCTAGCCAGTGTTGAAACAATAGCAATTCCTAAATCTCAGATAAATAAATTTTCTCCATGTCAAGACTGCATCTAAAACTGGATAAAAAGAAAACTAAAGCATCATCAGCTCTATTGACTATAAATGTATATAGCATTTTGGGAAAAACATATAAACCTACCTAAACAGATGCATTTATTTTTAAAATGTATTGTACAAAAGCATAAAAGTATCCAGCCTTGATACCAGGAAACTGTCTGAGTCAGACCTACTGATGCCAATTACACTACTGAAAAACCAGATAGATGAGAAAATGTGCAAAATAATGCTGTGCTACTTTTTGCTTTATTCTTCTGAAATAAGGAGTTATTTATACATGCAGGAGACAGAAATTAGCTACCAGAAAAATACTATGCACATACATCTTCAGAGCATAGATGAAAAACAAAACAGTTGTTTGTCCCCTACAGTAGAACAGGCTTGCCTATTCATCCTTGTGATAGATATTGCATGCAAAACCAAAATGAAATCAAATCCCTGCACATGGCTCATAAGTCACAGAAACTGTTTAATCCTTTCACTGCATCTCTTTGGGAAGCCTGCCCCATTGGGAAGCAATAATATACAATATATACACAATGTCAAGAATTTTCTCATTTTTTATAGAAAGCCTTTGTTTCCTTTAACATTTTTTTCTCATATTTCTTGTAAAAGATTGTATGTTACTCTGTTTACCTTAGCATGTATGCCCATAGAAACTTGTAGTTTTTGTTTGAATAACAGTCAGTATACTGAAACTATCTATAGAAATCTTACCTAAAATTGACTGTGGCTCAAAATCATGTTTTAAGAAATGGTCAGGCAAATCAAAGTGCATTTTAGCATTGTTCTTTCTAATAGATTTTACTAGAAAATAGTTGAGTTTCAACCAAGAACAAAAGGAAAAGGAAAGCAGACCTTGGAGGCTTAACCATTGGACAGATGCAGGAAGTACAGCTTTGGAAATATAGCTGTCACTTTTGATCTTTTCCACTGAGTACCTTTGTGAGCCAATAGCTAGAGCTGCTGGCATTGTAATTTTTTTGTGATTCTGTTGAAAATAGATGCTGTGAAAACTCTTAAAAACAGAGTAACAAGCTTATTATAAATCTATTTCAAATATTTCATTCTTTCTTCATTTTCTTCTTACTCAAATTTTTTGAAGACTAAAAATGATAAGAAATTACATAAAAAAAAAAACTTGTCTCTAGCACTGAAATTTTTCACTTAAGAGTTGCTAACAGCCGGGTTCGGTGGTTCAGCCTGGAATCCCGTGCCTTGGGAGGCTGAGGTGAGTGCATTGCCTAAACCCGAGGGTTCAAGACCCGCCTGGGCAACTTGGCGAGACCACCTCTCTACAATAAATCAAAAACTAGCCGGGTGTAGTGGCGCGCGCCTGTAATTCCGGCTACTCTGAAGGCTGAGGCGAAAGGATCGCCAGAGCCCAGCAGGTCGAGGCTGCAGTGGCCGGAAGCAGCCACTGCACTCCAGTCTGGGCGATAGAGTGAGGCTCCAACTCAAAAAAAAAAAAAAAAAAATGAGTTGCTACCATGTCAAACCAAATTAGGAATTCTTGACATCTCTATTACATTAAAGCAATTCTTGATATTGACTCTTGGGAAGGATTTGATTTTTTTGCTCTCTAAACTGAAAGTTGTTTTTTTTAAGCAATGATGTGCAGTTATTTATTTTTTTCTCCTCATGCTTATTGAATCAAAATATATTATATACATATATATGCGTGTGTGTCTGTGTGTATACATACATATCTATGTACATATGTATTTATCCTATGTATTAAAATAGTGAGTTATATCTAGACATTGATTCGCTTCTGAAAATGGGCAAATATGAATAACATATTGAAGTCTTCCTAGCTTCAGTAAAAAATACAAACTTTAAAAATTCCACGAAATGTATAAGGTTAATTTATAATAATCACACTGGTATTCAATATAATGTCAAGCATTTAACTAAGAATTACAGGATTCTTTTTTTAAATGAATATATTAATGTAATATTTTCTAATGTCTGCTTAGATTAGTGTTATTCTAATTTTCAAGTTAAAACACTATAGTATAAAAGCATGATTTACTTTTCACAAAATCAATGTATAAACCGTCCACAGACTCTTGTTCTCTAGCTCTCCAAACAACTTTAAAATCCATCCTATCTATATTATACAATATATACTAAATATACATATAACTTTATTTTATCTTTGAATGCATATACTGCAAGACTTTTAGTAGAAATATTACATAAACTCAATATAGTCTTGACAGTCTGTAATTTTGAACTATGTGTAGTCAAGTAACCATTTTACATATTGTTTTCCTTTTAGAAAAAAAATACTGAAAGAAAGAAAACAAGGAACAAAATACTCCAGAATCCCTACTAGAACAGTAAGTACTTTAATGGCAATATTTATAATAATTCTTCTGTAAAATTAGAGATTACAAATGTCATTTAGAGAAATATTCACCTTTCTATTTATTTAAGATAATAAATTATCATAGTAAGCAAGCAGAACATTTTGTAACTCAATTTCAGTTTACTGGAGTAAACTGAAAATAATTAGAGAGCAAGGTAATATTTATGATATAGAGGGCAGAAAATGCATATTGACTCCAACATATCTATTGACTAGCATTTTACCATCTTAAATTCTAAAGAATAAACAGTAATAAGTTAAATTTAATGAAAGTACCTCACTTTTTCTGTATGTGATACAAAATTTATTAATTTTGAACAAAATTTTAGACACCATTGATGTGCTTGGTTTGTTTATAATCATTGAATTGGAATTATTTTTTAAACGGCAACAAATTTTTTTGCAGAATTAATATTGATAGCTTATTCTCATTAGTATATTCTTTTTTATTTTAAAGATGTGGGGTACAATTCAGGGTTGAGTATACAACTGTTCATTATGCAGGTACCCTTGTTGATGAGGTATGCCCCCCCACTATTGCCAATCCCGCTATTACCAGTCATTCCCCCACCTCCCCCAACCCCCCACCGGCAATTTCCCACTACTGACAATCCTTTTCTTATAGCATTACAATAATTGTTCAAGGTCCACTTATGAGTGAGAACATGTGATACTCAGTTATTTGTTTCTGTGATAGATCACTCGGTATTATAGATTCTAAGTCCATCCAAGTTGCTGTGAAGTTCATAATTTTGTTCTTTTTTATGGCTGCATAATAAAATCTTCTCATAGCTTCTAGTCTTCTCACAGCTTCACCACAAAATGTATTTATTTGTTTGATTATTATTTGATAGTAATAATAATTCTCTTTAATATGTTTCAATTAAGCAAAATTAAACACATATTGATGCCATTTTTGTGGTGGAGTTGGTGACATAATAAAAATTCAAAAATACAGGAAATTATAAATTTTGAATATGTGAATATCAAGAACAGTAAAATAAAGATGGAAAAGCAAAATCCATGCTGATGACACGTTTTATTCCTTTTAATATCATTTAGTTTGAAAATACAGTTCTCTAAAGGTTCCAACAAAAATATTAGAGTAAAATCTAGTAAACTGGCAAAATGAAAAGGCTGTACCTTGATATATATCAAAATAAAGTTCAAAAAACTGTTATATTTCATTTAAAAGTAGAAATTCATAAATAGTTGTTCTAAGATATATACAAATTACATAATAAAATTTTCTAGGCCCCAAGAACTTTAATGCATAAATCACATCTGAATTTTAAATGATTAGGTATGATTAATCATGGTCATGATGCTATAAATGGAATTATCTGAAGTCTATTTTATTTATTTTTGAGAGGGTCAGGGGGACTTGCTGCTTAACTTTACACAAAGCACTCCACTGCTGACTTTTCCTGTAGTAATGAATGACCATGCATTTTAAATTTTTGAAACAAACATATATAAAATTCATGCTTCAAAAGTTTTACACTTTGTAAAACACTCCCTTGATTTTGAAAATAAGCTCTAAATACATGAAAGGCTATTATGAATTTTCAGAGCAGGTTATGGGCATGTGTACATAGACCTAGGTACAAGGATAATTTAAGAATCAGACTTTTCTATCATATGTAACCATTTTTAAAACTCTGCCATTCTGAGTGAGTTATAAGATCAAAAATAAATACAAAATTTCTCTTTGGCATAGACTTTTTTCCCCCATCATCTTACTAATCCAACAATCAACTAAGTCATTCAGCCAAAACTTAAACATTTCTCAGTACCTAGAAGATTAGATTCTTAAGGCTTTGTTTTTATGTGTATAACTCCGTTTTAAACATAATTTCAATTCTGTACATTATTTATTGGTAAGTGGTTAAATTTTTAAATGTCAGAACTAGGCATATTTGTTTTAAGCCCTTTATGTAAGAGCCAGATAATATCTACCTTACCTCTCACATTTTCTTAAGCCCCTGAAGTATAATTTCAAAGCCATCAATGACTGTTTTCCTGCTCTGATTTACATATAAGTTACTTGGTCTATTGCTCAGATGTGACCTATATAAAGTTCTTTGACTTGAACTATAATTTTCATTATTGTAATGAAATATGATTTAGTGTGGCATACATTGGAGAGATTGCATTTGAGTAATGAGATATCTGTTCATTTGGAGTAATCCTAGAAAAAGTAACAACATATTTCCAAGGAGGAAATTATACCTCTTTTTGGTGCATTTGTGTGTGTGTGTGTGTGTGTGTGTGTGTGTGTGTGTGTGTGTGTGTGTGTAGTTTGGAGCAGTTTTTCTTCTCAGATTTTGTCTATTATTTAACAATTATATGCTAAATAACTCATAAATAACATACAAAGAAAAATGATTTGTAATTCAAGTCCATATAATAAAAAGCATTGTTTATTCTTTAAACAAATATTTATGAAGAGAAATACTCAAATAAATAAAATTGTCAAAACATAAGAGTCTTAATATATCTTAGCCTCCAAAGATTTCATGAGTTAGGGGTGACCAATACATGGAATAGAACATGATATCAGATGAACATACTAAATAAAACGGTGACTATTTTCTTGTCTTTATCTATAGACTATGCCTGTGTTGCTAGTCCATGAATAATTAATGGGATTTTATAAATTATATTCAAATCAAAACTGTATGAATGAAAGATTTTAGCATAGGAAAGCTCTACAAACCGCCTATAATTTTGCTTTTAAACCCAGAGCTTAAGAACAAGTTTGTAATAGACTGAAGTATTACTAAAGAAATTTAAAGCTCATTGCATTTATAACTCATAAAAGGTTTTTGTGCTTAAAAAAGATAAGAAACATCAGATAAAAGATAATCATATACAATATATTCTTATATTATGAGTATAAAAAGAAAAGAACATTGGAAAATGTATTTTAAAATAAAGTTGACCCTTGAGTAGTCCAGAATTCCACACACAGTCCAAAATTCCATGTCTAACTTTGATTCTCCAAAACCCTTACTGCTAATATGTTACTGTAACACTTGAAGTCTTACCAAATAACTTTAACAACTAATTAATTCACATTTTTATCTCATAAGTATTATATGCTATATTCTTACAATAAAGTAAGCTAGAGTAAAGAAAATGTCATTAAAAATCATGAGGATGAGAAAAAATATTTATTATTTATTAAATCGAAGTAGATCATCATAAAGGTCTTCATTGTTGTTGTCTTCATGTTAAGTAGGCTGAGGAGGAGGAGGAAGGGGTGGGGTTAGTCTTGCTGTCTCAGTGGTGGCAAAGACAAAAGAAAATATGCATATACATGGGCCTGCACAGTAAAAACCCTTGTCGTTCAAGGGTCAGCTGTATTTATTTTTCTCACGATTGCTGAGCACTCAGTGGCACTTTCGAGAATTTCATGAGTCTGCTCTTTGTGGACTCTGATTACACTGGATAATAATAATAATAGAGAATATCTTTAAAAAATAATTCAGATGTTTGGACATCCTTCTTGGAAACTATTCATTTTATCCTAGATTTACTAAACCTCTTTAAATACAACTGAGAGTTGATGTTCTCACTCAAGGTGTGACAGTTATTAACAACCTAGCTTTCCTGGCAAACTAATAGAGCTAGAAATTTTCATTAAGAATGTTTCTAATAGAAAGCAGATCATAACCAATACAACATCATGTGACTCATGATAAATATTATTTGTGAATGCTCCTCACACTTTTTATTTAGTCAGCATTTCTCTATTAGAGGTAACAACTCTGCGTAATCAAAAAGTATAATCTTGCATGTGAGCCGGGCTCGGTGACTCAGCCTGTAATCTCACGCCTTTGGGAGGCTGAGGTGAGTGGATTACCTGAGCCCGCGGGTTCGAGACCCTCCTGGGCAGCGAGACCTCATCTCTACAATAAATCAAAAAATCAGCTGGGTGTGGTAGCACACGCTTGTAATTCCGGCTACTCGGAAGGCTGAGGCGGAAGGATCGCCGGAGCCCAGCAGGTCGAGGCTGCGGTGGCCGGGAGCGGCCACTGCACTCCAGTCTGGGTGTCAGAATGACACTCCAACTCAAAAAAAAAATAAAAAAAATAAAAAAAATTAAAATCTTGCATGTGTATATATGGGTATAATAGTGACATAAATCTATGAGAAAATTTAGATGTCATCTGTTCTAATATTTTCATTTTATAGAGATTACCACCTCTGGTATTATCATTTATAGAGGATCTGACAGGTCAAGTCATTTACCTAAACTCTCACATCTAGTGGCAGAACTGAGAAAATAATCTGTCCTTATTAACCACTTCCCATTCTTTTCTATCTGCCCTATTAACTGAACACACTGATATAATATAAATGAGTGTCTCAGAACTGTTAAATCTCTTTTCCAAATGCAAACTTCTTTCAACCAAAACTCTAATGAAAATCTTTGTAAGTAATTATTTGACTAATCGTTACTTGTCTAAAATTTTATTTTAACATAGTTCATTAGGATGATGTTTATAGTGTATATGTATATGTGTGCATGCAGTCTAAAGAGTTAGGTAACCTGAGTATTTGCTTAATCCAACTCTCCCTCTTATAGCAAAGATGTTTTATGAGTTCTTCCTCATTTTAGTACTTCAATTAATTATCTTCTGATGAAAATGTAGTTACCATTTTAAGTGGCTTGATTTTTTTAGTTATTCTTTTGCAAATGCCATAAAAATCCTTTTATAATAATAACATGGGATATCAATACTAATCCCACTTCTCCTTTTAATGTCAAATCTTGCTATTGTTCTAATGATAAGTATATCCCAATCTTAACAATAACCATTCCTATTTCAGCAGACAGTAATTCATGGTGAATACCTTAGCATTTTTCTCCTTCCCTTAGAATTTAATCATTACAAATACTGACAATTTTATTTCTTTTTTATTCTGAAATATGAAAAACCTGGTTTAACATATGCTCCATTGTACATTTGGGCAATTTATGTCCCCTGTTCTTACGGTTAATATGAATAGCTTAATCCTGCTATTGTTTTTCTTTTCCACTTTCAAAAGAATCCTGGCAAAGCCTATATTTGTGAATTTGTACAAAAAGTTTCAGGCTAAGGAAAAATGTTTCTAAACAAATGCTCAAAATACATTGGTTTGTAACTCATATGACCCCCAAAAAGTGATATTATGTGAATTTTCAATAATCGGAAATATATTTTAGGAAATAATTCCTAGCACCCATTTTGCAAGTTGCTCAGGACTTTTCTTATCCATTTTACATTTGTATGTAACATTGCAAACTTTGTTATAACATTTCCAGGGAAGTTATTTGTTTCTTCTTAGATATATAATATTTGCACCATGAAGGATTTATTTAGTCTTGGAAATTTCCTCTCTTTTGTATTTAAATTTTTGTTCTAATTTTAGATTAGGTTTTCTTAACACCCCCAAATTATGTCTTAGAGCACTACATATGACATAGTATGTATATAATGTATATAATATATAGATTTATCATTGAGACAACTGGAAGAATGGAAGAAATACAGGCAGTCCCCAACTGATGAATCAGTTATATAACAAAATTTATCTTTAAATGTTTTATTTCCATTTTATAAAATGGATATTTATCCAGACTGGTAGTACAAACAAACCCATGAAAACCCACAGCTTACACTGAACCACAATATCTATAACATTGGTTATGGTGACCGTATGAGTAAGAGGGAAGCAAGGAGCAAAATGTATCTCCATTTTTCCTGATACTCAATTGATCCTGCCCAAAATTTTAAAAATAACTAAAGATGGCTTTTCACACAGCCTTCTCTCTCTGTCTCACCTTTGCTTTTATTCCTGAAATAATTTTGCTTCCCGTCTGATATTTTCTAGCTGCCTTTCCTTTGAAATGGTTTTGGCTTCACATTTCCTAACCCAACTTTTCTCTTGACCAAAATGCCTTAGTACAGCTGGTATCGGGAAACTTCAAAGAAAAAGAAGCTGTTAAACTATTCACATCAGGTCTGCATCCTGTGTCTCCTCTGTTTCCCCTTTACTCCACCCTCAGCCTATAATTGTTTACTTAAATAAACAAATAACTTTAGGAATTTTCGGTCGTGTAAGGTCCTTGAGTAATAAACATAGGCAGTGTTTACCTAAATAAACAAATGACTTAAAGAATTTTCGGCAGTGTGAGGTCCTTGAGTAATAAACATAGGCAGTATAGGTGAAGATATCTGGGGACAGGAACTAAGATAGGAGGGGGGCTTCAGACTTAGATGCAGCAGCCCTGATGGCCCTTGAAGTGGGACATTTTTTTTCCAGTCCTCTACTTAGGAATCCATAGTTTCTTTATCTTAATACATACACGTTTTTCCAGTGGCTTTTGCAAAGTTGTGCTAAGTAGGCTAGATATGAACTGTGCTTCTTTTTTTTCAATAATGTAAAAAGTAAATGTAAAGTACATGATTAAATAGTATTTTTTACCCATGTTTTAATTTTAATTCCTTTAAATATCCCAAATATAAAACATCTACTCATAATGTAAATTTTTTTGTTTCCTCTATATGAAGGAAATCATTTTATTTGTATTATCTATGCCATTCCTGAATCTGACAACTCAAATGAAGAAAATAATCTTCAATTTTTACTTTTCAATTTTCATTTTAACTCTGGCTATGCATATGATTTAAATATTTTCAATAGTAACCCCACTAGCCATGATCAATAAATGCTGTGTTCTTTCTGTGTTGGCATCAACGATTGTGGAAGTGGCATGGTGAGACCAGGCCAGACCTTTGCACCTAGCCTTGCAAGGATATTGTCAGGTGGTGCCAGCAGCCAATGCCTTTGACTCAGGACTTATGGAAATAGTGGACATCATTTACTGAACACTTACTCTCCGCTGAGTGTTTCATGTGTCATTTCTTCCCTGTGAAGTGCATATTCATATTCATATTTCATAAATGAAGAGACAGATTCTGAAAGAAAAACTAACTTGTTCAAAATAACACAGCTTATAAATTTTGAACCAGATGCGGACCCAGGTCTATATAATGTTAAAACCTGTGCTCTTAGACACTACGCAAATTGTTTCATGTGTTACCTTGAAATGGTATTTGATGAATTTCTCTTTGCATAAGAGTGAGTTCTACAAGCGTGGTCAACAGATTAACTTCATATATAAGACCCTGGACACAATGTAGGTGTCAATGCTATTTGAACCAAAGTGACAACTTTTTACCCTGATCTATCATGGCAGGAGCTTTATTAAAAGTTCTGTGTTCTCTTATTTTTTCTCACAAAAGATAGAGTAATCTATGTCCCTAAACAAAATCTAAGTCCCTGTAGCAAAAAGCTTTTATTTTCAAGAACTGCATCTTTAGCCATATGCCCAAATCTGTCATTTATTATTTGACATTCATTAGTTGCATTAAAATATACATAACATAAATTTTACCGTTTTAACCATTTTTAAGTGTACAGCTCAGCAGTATGAAGTACATACACACTGTTATGCAACCATCAGTACCATCCATCTCCAGAACTTTTCCATCTTCCCAAACTAAAACTCCACATGTGTTAAACAATCATTCATCTTTTCCCCTCCTCTCACTCCCTGGCAACCACCGTTCTACTTTCAGTCTCTATGAACTTGACTATTCTAGGTACCTCAAATAAGTGTTCTATATGTTATTTGTCCTTTTGTAAATAGTTCATTTTATTTAGTATAGGATTTATCTATCTTGTAGCATGTGCCAAAATTTTCTTGCTTTTTAAGGCTGAATAATATTTCATTGTATGTGTATATCACATTTTGTGTACCCATTCATCTCATAATTTATTGAATAATCTTTTTTATGAAATGGAATCTTTTTGCCAACTCCCTAATATGAGAATAAGATACAAATATAGAAATGTAATGGGCTCATGGTTTGTAAGATATCTCTTTTTATATCATAAACCCTAAAATTAATCATGGAAAACTAGCTCAATTTAGGCAATTAGCAAAATAAATAGATGGATTTAAGATAATTTAGGAAATATGAGTCATAAATATGCCACGTTTTAACTGCTTAGACTGGAATTAGCCAGTTTTCATTTGATTATCTGTTTTTATGCACTGACATTCTTTAGAAGATTTGTTCAGCTATGAATGTCTTTAAATTGCCATTTTACTAAAATTAAATAGAATAATAGGGAGGGGAGCATTTATTAAAAATAGGAATGCAAATTTATAGCCTTCAAATTTTTCTAATACTACCATTTAACTTCTAATCTGTGTATTCTAGAATATTATTGTTCAAGAATTTCTGGTTGAATCTTAAATCAAGAAGGAAATTATCTATTCATGCTTTAATATTTTCAACAAGCTTTCCTCATGTGCATGCAAATAATTTTATAGCTAACATTTTTTTAAGATGTAGGCTACAATCCAAGGTTAGATGTACCATTGACCACTGTACAGATAAAATTTGGGTCTCACTTTGGTTCCCACTTCACCTGATTTGAAATCAGGTACCCTTAATGATGAAATGTGCCCCTACCCCACCCCACACTCCCCTGGCAGTTTCCCACTACTGCCAATGCCTTTCTTATAGTATTATGATAATTGTTCAAGATCCGCTTATGAGTGAGAACATGTGGTATTGAATGCAAGATACACACTCATACCCTCATGTGTATTTGTCTTCTAAAACCAAACGTTATCCTCTCATCCTCTAATCCTCACACTGAAAAGTGAACATCACCATTTTACAAATGGGGAAGCTGAGTGTCAGAAAGGTTAAGTGACTTTCACCGTTAATAACTGGCAGAGTTGGAATTTGAGAACAGGATTTCTAGAGATAAGGCTCTTGCTCCGTAATCTCGTTACTTCCCCTTACGCGCCATGCATGGTGCTGGGCCCCAAGAATGAATAGGACAATCTCCACCCTTGAATAACTCACATAACAGTGGAATGGATGGCCATTTTTAAATTAATTTTAGCTCAATAGTATGAAGATAAGGAGTGCTTTTGAAGTCAGCAGGTGGACACAGCTTAACCCTGCCTAAAAACCTTTACAAAGGAAAGGCCCTCCCATCTGAACCTCATATGACTTATTTCATGCTGGCTTCTCATTTTAATTGATAAAGAATTTAGTCAAGTATGTGGCATGGTTAGTTGTTTAAGGTTGTGGCTGTAATGAGATCATGAAGGTTAAATTAAAGTGTTTGAAGGTTAAATTAAAGTGTTTGAAGCTTATCTCTAAGCAGTAGAAAACAAATGTTTTAGTGTTTTTGTTCTTATTTTTTTCTGCTTAATCTCCTATTCTGTAGAAGACTTAGTAATAGAGTAGCAGTAGAAAGGGAAAAAAAGAGATAAGTTTAAGAAAAAGAATCCTTTTGTTATCTTATGCTAGCTTATTTCAGTATTTTTGCAGTATGGAAATGATTGAAGATTTAGGTGTCTGACATTGCATCTTGTTCAGAGACATCACCTCTCTCAGGTACTCCTCAACAATATGATTCATAATAACATTTCTTTGTTGTTTTCTGACCTGTTGGGTGAGGCGCTGAAGCCAGCTTCCCCAGGTCTATGTTACTTTAAGTTACTGTAGTGAGGAAATTTCACAGTGCTGTCATGCTTTTGGTTAATACAGTTTTGTGTTTTGCTTGGGAAAGACAATTCTGATAGTGTCCTATTGATTCAGATGTTTTCTGACAGTAGCTGCCTACCAGGTCTGCCTTCATTGACTTTTCAATGTTCTGTTACAAATAACTTGCATGTACAATTTGATATTGAGGAGCCTAGAAGGTTCCCCACTGTGCATGAAGTTGGAGCAGCCCTGAGCCATGGGGTGGTGAGAGCTTATTATCATTCTGAAAATCACCCACTTGACCTGTGCTGTTGCCTTAAAAGAATTGTGTTTTCTCTGTTATTCTTTTTTCTTCTCTTTCTTGTTTTATTCTTCCAGACATTCCAATGCACCTCTTATTCTTTAAAGGTTTAAACTTCATTCTTGGAAATCCCCTATGCCGACTGAAATATGAAATGCAAAGTTATAGGTATTTTCTGATTTTTTTTTTTTTGAACACCTGGAATACAAGATAGCTTTAATTTCAAGCACTTGTTTTGTTAGCACAATTTAAAATAAAATTTTATGTCGAATTTTTCTAAAATTGTGGATGGTTAGAAATGTCTGTTATAATCATAATAAATATAACTACCAATAGATGGTAGTTATATGCCAAGATCTATGCTTAGCAATTTTCACATTATAATTTTGACAACTCTGTAAAGTAGGTACTATTAACCCATGTTACAGATGAGAAAACTAAGACTCTGAGAAGCTAAGTGATTTGCTCAAAATAAGAGTAAATACTTCTCTCTTTCCAATTGTGATTGACTTTTAATTATTAAAAAATGATAGTAATATTGTTTGGAGTTGCAGAGCACTTCACAGTTTACATAGCAGTTTCACTTCTGGTACTTCCTTTAACCTTACAAAACTAATATCTCTATTTTACATTTCATCTTACTCTTTGTTTTTTCTGTTTTTGTTTTTGTTTTTGTTTTGAGTCATTATCTCACTCTGTTGCCCAGGTTGGAGTGCAGTGGCACACTCACGGTCACCACAGCCTCAACCTGTTGGGCTCAGGCGATCCATCTGCCTCAGCCTTTCAAGTAGCTGGAACCACAGGCATGTGCCACCATGCTTAGCTAAATTTTTATTTATTGTAGAGATGAGGTCTCGTCATGTTTCCCAGGCTGGACTCAAACCTTTTGTTGTAGGGGGATCCTCTCACTTCTGCCTCCTGAAAGTACTGGGATTACAGGTGTGAGCCACTGAGGTCAGCTCATCTTACTCTTTGTGAGACCATCGTGAGGCTCTAGATTCAGAAATGGATAATGGGTTTTCTTGTGCTGAAATATGACCCTTTGTTCAGCTTGCATCATTTGAAATAAGGCTTGATTTCTACCACTACTCATTTATGTTGGTATTTTATCAGGGGAGAAGACAGTTGGAGAACTTGCTGGTAGATAAATGCCTTGAAGAGTTTGTAGGATTATGCTTACCCAAACAATGGTTACCTGAAGCAAAAGCATAATAATGTTTTTGAGACCAAACTGCGCTGCCCCTGAAAACTATGTAGGAAATATATACATAGCTGCTATTTTCTGCTGTCTTTTACCAGGATCCTAGCCCGTGGCATCTCTGCACTTTAAAGACATTCCACCCTGTGCAGTCTGTCCCCATATCACCTTATAACCCAAAGCATAATATTCATTCATGTACATAAATAAACAGAGAAGAAAGGAGAGGGGAAAGAGGGGAGAAAAGAAACTTACAGTCTTACAAATTAGGTAACATGATTAATGACTAATAAGTACATTTCTGTCTCATCACTAGTATTTCCAGAACCCAATGATAACAGATTCTCTGAAATAATTTAGGGATGAGAAATTGCAATTGGGTAAAGAAAAGAACAAACAAAAATGACTGTAGGATTAAATAGAGGAAAATAAAGAAACAGATAAAGCAGCATATATGGTAGCCTCTATCCTCCATGGGAACACCAAACTAACCTACTCACCAGTTCAGAAAGTATTCATGTTCTTTCAAATATCAGAGCTTTGACCCAGGATTCTGGCCTTACTTATCCTAACTTAAACCTCCTCTGGGCCAGACCTGGTGGCTCACACCTATAATCCCAGCACTTTGGGAGGCCCAGATGAGAGGATTGCCTGAGCCCACGGGTTTGAGACCAACCTAGGCAACTTGGTGAGACCTCATCTCTACAATTAAAAAAAAAAAAAAGTAGCTGGGCGTGGTGGCGCGTGCCTATAGTTCCAGCTACTTGGAAGACTGAGGCAGAAGGATCAACTGAATCCAGCAGGTCGAGGCTGCAGTGTGCCACTGCACTCCAGTCTAAGCGACAGAGTGAGACTCCAACTCAAAAAGAAAAGAAAAAAAGAAAAACCCTCCTCTGTAGAAAGATGAGAGGAAGAAGGAAGGAAATAAGCAAGGCTAGCACAAAATGTAAATAAAAACATAACGATTTAATTTATTACATATTATTTCCTATAATACCCATTGTTTTCTTTCAGCAAATAAATTTATTTTGAGAACATAAATAGTTCAGAGAGATATTTCACAGTGAAGATGAAAGAAATAGTTTTATATAAGTCTAGAAGTCAATTCTTAGATTTTTTTCTTTCCACTAATAACTGATTGCTAAAATATCTCTGCTTTTATATATGATAAAATGAAATCTTTGCTTACTCCTTACCTAACAAATATTAGAAGCAGGCTTTTCTATATGTTTTTATCATGTAACAGGTGAAATGAGAAAACAAAATAATTCTGGCCCTCATCTACAAACTACTACACTGAAATATTCCTGAATAAAGCAAAACCCATCACAAATGGGGGGAGGTTTTTTGTGGGGAGCAGCTTTATGGGACTGATGATGCTAATTTAAACCAGTGCGCCTAAAAGAAGCAAACTACTCCCCCACCCCACCTCCCTGCTACTCACCCCCCACCCGCCCCCCCCCCCATACACACAACACTTACTCTTTATTCTCCTGCTCAGGCATTCTGTAGCTTTCGTTTCTTCCTTCTCACCCCCAAGCCCTGCCCTCTTCGGTCCTAAGAAAACTCATGACTTTTCTATCACTTTTAGGACTGCCATTCTACCGCTCTTCACCCATTCTGGTTAGAAACTCAAGGGTAGCCTGCACAGCATATCAGAGGAAGGTTTCTCATTCTGCTTGGTCCCAGTTCTAGCCATACCTTGTGAGCAGGGAACATATCAAGTGAGGCTGATTTTCTTTGTTTCTTCCTATCTTTCTGCTCCTGAAAAACAAATACCTCAGTAACAATAGTCAGCAGTCACACAGGAAGGAAGATAAACAGGAAAATACAAAATCTTGAGAAAACAAAAAATCAAGGATGATGTTGAATATTTATTATAGTACCTTGACATCCATCAAAATCACTTCCCAATTTCTGAATCATATCTGACCAACACATGCTTCCACTATCTCTCAAGATCAATAGGAAAGTCAAAATGATACAATGAGAAAGAGACATGTATTAGTCTTTGTGCACTTAGAAGATGCTGCATAAATAGGTTTGAATTCTCCTTCTTTTCATTATCTTATGGCTTACTTGGTAACGATCAGGACATTTTAAAAGATAAAAAGTAAAAAGAGAGAGGAAAGAGGAAAGTTAGTGTCCTAGAGTGGCAAAAATCACAAAAGAATGAAGCAATTATTCATAAAATAGAGAAAGTGATATTTTACCTAAGTGAATTGGATTATGGATCGAGGGAAAAGGCCACACACGTAAGCACCACGTGAACCAGCACACAAAAGCATGCACACGCACAGACTATACTGTACTCATTTTCATCCACACACACAAATGCACAGAACACACACTTGCACACATGCTCACTAACACACCCAGATGCGGTAAAGTTATGCTTTCAATTTAATTAGCAAAGAATATAACATTTTACCAGAAGCAAGGTAACCACACAGGATAGTGTCATATCTCGGAGTAGCTTCCCTTGATCCCCACAGTCCCTGAGGGGGCCTCACAGCTGCCTATGAACTGGATGCGCAACCAGACCTGCAAACCTCAATTATTTCTGCAACACTGCACTTTCATATGCCAACTGTACAGCATCATTTCAGGCAATCTTAAATTTATGATTTTTATGCTTCTGATTCACATTAAACATCATGTCTTTTGGTTCTCAAAAGGAAACTTGGCCACACATGGTGGCTCACCCTTATAATCCCAGCACTTTGGGAGGTCACATTGTGAGGATCATTTTAGGTCAGTAGTTTGAGACCAACCTGGGTAACATAGCAAAACCCCCATCTCTGTCAAAATAAAAATAATCTTTTAAAAAGATTGAGTCCATGTCATCATCAGAGGAGGGAAAGCAGAGTCAATTCCCAGAAGCCATGAGCAAAATTACGTTTCTTTGTAGTAAATATTGTGAATTAAACTTAGTCTAACAATTTATCAAATGAGAGTAGTGACCATTGCCTAATGAGAAAGAAATGAAATAATATTTGTAACACACCTAATACAATGCGTGGTACATAAAAAACGCTTTTTTAAAATGGGGAAAAGTAAGGCAGAGTTTCACCTCTTTGTTATAATTAATGATTTCCACTTGCTGAGTCTGGTTGGTTTCCTTCACATAATCCATTAGCTTAGACTCTAATAAGTAATTGCATTTTCCAACTTGATCATCTTTTAGTGTCCTAAGAAATATTAATATGGGCTACTGAGTCTACATTAATATATCTGAATGAAGCTTTAAAACTTTCAGAAGTAGCTTAGAAATGCACATTGTGTGTTACTATACAATGCCACCATACAGTGCTTAGAGTGTGCTTTTGGAACATTCATCCAAACATTGGGGAAACCTTCCTGCCACAGCAAGCCAGCTAGTTTGTCCCACTGTGAGATTCACCCCAGCTAATAAAACAGACATGCTTTTTCAAGAGAAAGGAGATTTTTTAAATTCTTCAAAATGTCAAGAAGAGCGAAATGTTATAGATGTTGGTTCAAGGTGGTTTTTTATTATCACATAGCTCATGTCTATCCTTTAAAATGTCCATTGTAAAAAAATATAGTTCGTATATATAGTGAGCTCCTACAATTGACTAAATTCTGCTTTCTGCATTGAGCAGAAAAATACAGTCATGGAACTATGGAACTGAAATGTGAAGATTTGCATCTCAATGACATTTAAATATCAAAAATATTAGAAATCTATATTGATAGTAACTTTTGAAAGTCAGTTCCTAGAAGTCTTTATTAGAAAGCTTTAAAATGCTTTACCTGGAGTTTCTTAGATAAAATATATTTCTTAGAAAGCTAAGATCATATAGGAACCACAGTTTTCCAAATAGCTTTACATGAACTTTGAAACAAATAACAAAATATGAATGCAAGCAAGGTCAAGCAGTTAGCTTCTAAGGGGAACTTGTAACATGAAGTTGTAGAAGTTTCCTGGAAAAATGTCAATACCAGGTCTGAGGTGTAGACAGGCAGATGAGAGAAGTCAAGGTATGGACATCAGGTTCTGGACTTTAAAGATTCACTTAAATTTCCTCAATTCTTTATCTTGGCGTACCTTCAAGGATCAAACTGCCCTGGACTAGAAATGGACACTCAGAATACACTTGTTTAAGACCACACAGAACAAGTAGAAACCAATATAGAACATGTTACAAGGCTCCACGCTTCAGGGTTGTATATAATCATCAGCAATATCACCTCTACATTTTTATTTCCACAAAGACACACACATGCAGCAAGCCTGAAAGGAGGCAGGAGTAGACAATCATTCTCAGAGCTCCTGCCATGCTTTGGTTTATAATCATATTGATTTGGGTTGAAGATGCAAAAATGTAGGCCAAAATGAATTTTGATTATTTTATGAAACCCAAACACACTTGTCAAACCCAACCATGCAAAATAGCACAAATTAAGTCAACTTTCCATCTGGTTTTGTGCTAAATGGAATGAAGTCTCTGGTGGGCTGGACAGCCCTATTTCGTGCTTTCAATTTTGGAGAGTCCAATTAGTAAATCAAACTTTAAAAAACTGTCTAAAATAATTAGTTGGGACGTAATTACTCACAAGCATATTTTATAGTATACTCAAATCTAGTATCTGGTCTAAATACTTGAAAGGGGTATCAATTTCATTATTAAAGAATTAATTATAATTGGGACTAATCCTTGGATGATGAAGGTTGAAAAAAATACTCTGGGGATAAACTGTTCACATATGTGAAGTAGATAAATTCTTCCATAGCTCAAGAGTGGTATTCGTGCTCTGTAATTGTTTTATGCTTATAATATTATTCCTTTATTAAAACTCTATAGCTATCACTCAACAAATAAATTTCCATAGGAACAAAAGGGCCCTTTATTTAAATGTGTTTAGCACATATGAACAACTGATTTCCACCTTCTCTACCCTCAACATTTTCAACAGTCAGTACATTGGTACAACAAAAAAACAAAAAGAAGAATGAATCTTTGGTGAGTTGTATGTTGTATCAGCCACCCTACTAAATAGTTTTATCCCCATTATCCCATTTAGTCTAATAATATAATTATATCATCCTGTGACGGATGTATTATTTTTACATATTGCAAAATAGAGATTCAGGGATACTGGATGATTTTCATACGGTTAATAAGAGAAAGTCCTAGGAATTGAATTCCAAATCTCTGTCTATTTTTACTATTTCGGTGTTTTTTACGTTAGGGTCCTAATAGCATGTTTTTCTGAGAGTTCGTAAGTACCATTGGGACTATTTTTAAAAATTCCATCCTCTCATTTTTATAATAATCTAAAAATGCATATATTTTACCATTTGTTAACAGAAAGCAGCTACTTTACCAGTGACTATCCAACACTGAAAACATTTTAATACAACTTCAGTTGTTAAACAATGGTTTCTCAAAGAGGATCATCAAGCCCCACTACGAGATCCTCAAAGACATTTTCCTTTGAAGAATACTTACGCATAATTCATGCTTGTAACACCCTAACCTGCACTGTCATGCAATATTCCTATTAACTCCTGAATATTTTAAATTAATTCTTCAAATTCCAGGTTGCTGTTTTGGGGTTTTTTGGGGGTTTTGTTCACAAGCATCAATGATCTTCAAATCCCTGCATGTTACAGTATCATCAGGTATAAAAATATACCTAGTCATGGCCGGGCTCAGTGGCTCAGCCTGTAATCCCAGCACTTTGGGAAGCAGAGGCAAGTGGATTGTGTGAGCCTGCTGGTTCGAGACCAGCTTGGGCAACTTGGTGAGACCTTGTTTCTACAATAAATCAAATATTAGCCAGACGTGGTAGCTCTCGCCTTTAGTTCCAGTTACTTGGAAGGCTGAGGCGGAAGGTTGAGACTGCAGTGGCCGGGAGCCACTGCACTCCAGTCTGGGCAACAGAGTGAGACTACAACTCAATACACACACACACACACACACACACACACACACACACACACACACACACACACCTAGTCATGAACTCTTGAGTTTGAGTTACATAGTTGTTACAGAAAGTTTTATTTGGCATATCATCAGGAACATGGTTCATGAGTGTTTTAAACAAGAGTAGTTTTTTTATCAAATGAGTCTTAAGATAATTCTTAAGATAGTCTTAAGCTGTTTTACGCATTTAATGTTAGTACTTAACTTTTAACCAGACCACTGAGTTATCTTTCATATAGTATTGTTTATTTGCTCCTGGTTTACATACATTTTGTTTGCTTTTGTTTTTGAGTTGGAGTCTCACTCCGTCGGCCAGGCTGTAGTGCAGTGGCACAGTCACAACCACTCCAGTGTCAACCTGCTGGGCTCAGCAATCCTTCCACCTCCATCTTCCAAGTAGCCAGAACTACAGATACGCACTCCCATGCCCAGCTAATTTTTGATTTATTGTAGAGATGAGGGCTCGCTAAGGTGACTGGATTGGTCTCGAACCTGCAGGTTCAGTCGATCACTCACCTCAGCCTCCCAAAGTGATGGAATTACAGGCTGAGTCACCGAGCCCAGCCTATATACATTTTAATGAGTTCCATGAAGACTGATGTGATATTATCTTTGTCTAGTACATTCCGCTTTTATTTGACAAATAGTTTTTTTCAATTACATTTTAATGTCACATTCACAACTATTTAACAGAAATGCTAAATGCAATTTGTTTTGTCAGTCATGTTGAGTTTTAAAGAGATTTCCATCAGAAAAGCTGTATGAAAAAGATAATGTATAAAAATGAGAATATGTAATTACTTCATATCCAAATATTTATACAAGACAATATAACTTCTTAGCAATTGCAAATAGGAAAACAGTATCTTCTTTTAAAGATAACATTATGTCATCCTGTAGAAATTAATTCTCAGTTTTATTAAGATTCAGTAGTAAAACACCTCTCTGCAGGTTAACCCAGAACTTCTCATTTGGAGTGACAGTTTTTTGCTTATGTGTGGTATCTTTAATATATAGGCTCTTAACCTACATAAAGATTCATCTTTTCTTCATGGACTATGAAGAATGCCAATATGGAAAAATGTTGCTATTTACTTACCTTCCTTCTCACTTTTATGATCTAGCAAATCAAATTTCAAAACTCAACTTATAAATAGTAATAACACCTGAGATCAATATATCTGGCATGTTTCTATCTATGTAAAAGAGAATAAATAAATATGGATCATTTCAATACCCCTTCTTTCACTTTTAGGCCAAAGACAATTTTAAAACCAAAGCTATAGGGTCTAATAAAGGAAAGACAGTTAATAATTACAGTTTTATGGGTAAATTGTTGTAGTGAATTAATGTGTTTTTCAGAAGAAAGAAAATGGGGTAGCAGATGCTCATCTACAAATGGCAATGAATAATAAGACCATAGGTAATATTTCTGGTAAGGGTTTTGCAATACTATAAACCACAGCAGCTAAAAAAAGTCTTAGATCCAAAATTTGGCAACTTAATTTAAAACATCTTTCATGTACTGTTTTTTATATGATTTAGGCTTCACAAAATATATTACATACACAACTAAGGCCTTAATGCTGACTTAGGCTTTTGTTTAAATGTATTTGCTGAAAATCATTTATAAACTTTTTATTTTGCCACGTGGTCTTTTCATATTTGTCTCTACACATTCATATTTTTTCTAAGTTGTGTTTGCATGTTGAGTCTTTACATGATTTCTCTTCTAGTATTTTATTTATGGATATGATAATATTAACTTTAATAGTAATTTAAAATTAACAAAACATGAAAAAGGATCTGAAAATCCCTGTTATATAGAATGATGGCTACAAAATGCCACTTGACATTAATGGAAAAATATTGAAGTGTGTCCAGCAGCAAACATATGATAAACATGAATTAGAGATACATTTTAGATGTCAAAATTCCTTTCTGGAGCCTGGTTTGTTTGGCAAACGTAAGTATTGTGTAACTCTTTATATTTTAATGGTAATAAAGTACTTGGGTAAAAGAATAATTTCTACTTTTATCACTGTCTAAAAATACATGCACTGCTGTTTGAGAGGCAAAATGAAAAAACTGAATAGAATTGAATTAAATATCCCATTGTTCAACAGAGTCAATAAATAATAAATAAGAAAAATTAATATAAAAAGATGCTCAAATATAACCTTGGACATAATACTTGACAGGGTTGTAAGTGTTCAATGCTTTCCATTTTCATCCTCTTAAATTTTTCAAAAGCTATTTAAGTGTCATAGATACATAACAATGCTTCCGTTATAACCAAAGTCTATCTTTTAAAGGCTGTTTATCACCAATTCCTGCTAGTTTATATGACCACAAAAGGACCAGGATAGACCTAGGAATCTAGATACACATCCCTCAGTGAAACAGCATTTGTCAAGTCTTAACATTTTTGTCTTCAAAATGCTTTATAGACCTCACAAAACATTCTAACAATGCTCCTGAGAGGGAATTTTGCTGTTATCAACAATTTATGGTGATAAATCAATAGCTAATTAATTTGCCCAAAGACAAAGAAAGTCAGATTATTTTTTATTCTAAATGATTATTGGCATTGCATTAACTTTCTTTTAACCTTGAAGCTTTTGTTTTTCTTTTAGAAGTGTGGCATCATTTGTTATTGTGAATCTATATTGTGGCTATGCTTATATTTGACATGACATTGTTATTTCAAGTTCCTATTTCCATTACTCACAGTTTTGGGGGTTTTGTTTGTTTGCTTCCTTGTTTATAGTATTTTTTAAAGAATTTTAAGTTTCTATCTTCTAAACTTTATTTTGTTCCAGAAAATTAAACTAGAAAGTAATATTAAAAATTGTTTGGTTAAGTTAGCCAAAATTTGACAAAATAAAACCTTTCAAGCTCTGCATACCTAAGAGTAGAAAACGCAAACCGAATTTCCCTTCAAAACACAAAATCTGAGTACAGGAGGAGAATTCTGCCTTTCAAAAGTGAAAATGTATAGACAAAAGAAGCAAATAACTTAAAACTCGGAACCTCATTCTCTTCAAAGAATATCTGAATAACTAGAAAAGCAACATAAAAATAGGTGGAATTCACAGTCTCTATTCAATATGTGTTGGTGGTTGAGAGCAAGAAACCCTTCTTTTTCAGTCCACTATTGAACTGAAGTGTAGAGAAATCTTTGTAAATGTTATTTAAAAAAATAATCTCTTGAGTAATTCAATTTTTTTTTACCTTTGTGCCAGTCACTATAATGAACACTGAAGTTACAATAAATAATAAATAAATATGTGCTAAGAGAGTGGAAGAAAAGAAGTAATCACTTTTGTGGGCAGTAAATATTTTAAATGGAAAAACTGGATTTCCAAACATAAATGTTTATAAATGCCTACTGTATTTATTTGCTGTCATAGCAAATAACCAACATTTGCATGGCTTAAATAAAAGAAAATCATTCTCTCACAGTTCTGAAGGTTGGAAGTTCAAAATCAAGACATCAGTCAGGCAATGTTCCCTCAGATCTTTTTAGGAAAAGATCCTTCCTTGCCTCTTCCAGCTTTTGGTGGTCCCAGGCATTTCTTGCCTTGTAGCAGCCTAACTCCAATCTCTGCCTCTGTCTTCCCTCTGTGTCTATGTCTTTTTCCTTTCCTTATCAGGACACCAGTCATTTTGGATTTAGGGTCTACACTACTCAAACATGGCCTAACTCTACTTTCATCTGCAAAAAACCTTATTTCCAAATAAGGTTACATTCATAAATACCAGGGATTAAGACTTCAACATATTTATTTGGGAGGCAAAATTCAACATACAACACTTATTATCAGTTAGGTGCTTATTAAAACACTGTTTTTTTTCTGCCCTCTTGGGTTTAATTAAAACATCATGCAATAAAACATTAACTTCTTTCAGGTTACAGGGTAACAGTCCTAGATATGGACTTTTATATATGCAGCTGTCATTATTTCACTTTTTTATCTGCAGCATTTCTTATTCTAGCTTTAAATATAAAAAGGATTATCTTCTCTGAACAACATAGAGGATAAACTAGATTTAATTACCAATTAAAAATGGGGACAAAAAAGAGCAACAACTCTCTAAAACAGAATAATCACGGTTATTGTGTGATCTCTCTCTCTCTGTCTCTCTCTCTCTCTCTCTCTCTCTCCCCCTCCTCCCCCCCACCAGAGCTGGGTGAGAGGGACTATTAAATGCCATACTGGTGTAATTTCAAAGGAAAAAATGTGAATATAATAAAATTTAAATTTTTGAGAATACTATGACACATAAACAAATATTTACATTGCATAAGATTGACAAATTTCATCTGTAATAGTTATTTACATTTATATACTGGTCCAACCTGAAAATAAACTACCTTTTAGTATTTGAGTACCCTGTAGTCTTCAAGAATGCGTAAATGGTACACAAAAATATTTTCTATTTTTTCTTACTATAGCTGAATGTTACAAACTTACTGTATCTAGAAAATTCCAAGCTGTTTGCTAGACCCTACAGAGAAAACAAAATGCTTTCCATGACACCAAGGGGAGTATTGTAAGTGCTATATTTGCATAAATATCGGCCTTAAGAAATTGCACCAAGATGAAAATGGTGGGATGGAATGAATATTCCAGGGACTTGGAATGATTAATTAATTCATTAAAACAATATATATTGAGAACCTGTTCCATACCAGGCACTAGTGAAGGCAATGGGAATATAGTAATGATCACATTATTCCAAATTTCTGCCCTCAAGTAGCTTAAACTCTAAATGAGGAAGTTGGCAGAAAAAAGGGGGAAAGATTGCCAGACAAAATACAGATGTCCTGTTAAATTTGAATTCTGAGTAAACAATTAATAAATATTTACTATAATTATGTTCCACGCAATATTTGGACCACTTAAATAATTAAATAATGAAAAAGATTTCAGTATAAGCACTGATAAGGACAACTAACAATATTTTTCATATAAGTATGTCTGATACAACTTTTAAAACTTAATTACACTAAAAACTTTTGTTGTTGTTCATCTGAAATTCAAATTTAAACTGGTGCTAATATCGTCATCTGCTCAATTGGACAACCTTAGTCGGGGTTTGACAGCAAATAAAGGCACACAAAAAGGAAGTCGTCACATAATGATCAACGCTATGGAGAATATCGTCAGAGTTAGGAGCAAGGGGAAGCCGCAGGGGGTCGCCACAACGTATATCAGAGGGATGATCTCTCCAGGAAGGAAGCATTTGAGCAGAGAGCAAAGAAAGGGAGGGTGTGGTCCAAGCCCCCACAGCTTTCCTGGCTTATGAGACAGCAAGTGAAAATCCCTGAGGCTGGAGAATAGTGGATGTCTAGGAGCAGAGAGTCCAGTAACCTGCAGCAGAGGAGAGTAAGGGGAGGGACAAATTTTTGTTTGCCCTCTCAGAGTTTGTTGTTAGCCAAAATGCATTCTTTGACATTCATCAAAACTTGATCCTGAGCTGTGTGTCTGCCCACCTCTCTCGGCCTGTCTGCTTTTCCTTCTATCTGTGCATCTCTGCCTGTCTTCACACACATCTATATATCTTCATATATAACTGCCTTACAGACTAAACACAAAGTAATGTCTGTTACAAGAAAAAATAATGAGCAACTTAATTAATCTGGGCCTTATTTACACTCATGTTGTCAATTTTGATTATTTGCTTATTTAACTAAATTGTTCTGCTTTCATTCCAGTCATTAGCTTCCAACTATAAATAATAGTGTATTCACATTCTATAAGTATGTTAGACTCCACACATTTTGCATTTTACAACAGAGACCAAGACTCTAGAGCGTTTTTATTTAATGAAACCTCTAATCAAATCCTATGGATTTACGAACAACTCATTAATCTTTAAAATAACACCACATATAAGAACTCTAATGCCCAAATTTGTTAATTTCACCCTCCGTTTAACATTCTATCACACTGTATACTGCTTAGTTCCTGTAGACCTCATCTCCACACAGCTGTGACCCACGTGGTCCCGGCATGTGGATTCAGCACTGTCCCAGTTGTAAATCAGGAATTTAATTCACTCCAGATCCAAGTGATACTCGTGTAGCATTTGTATTCAAATTCTGTTTCCATCTTTGTGCCTAAGTCTCTGACCATGTAGGTTCCTAGTACTACAGTCTCTACTATCCTGGAACTCCATCTATCTCTTGGTATCAACTTGTCTTGTTCTCTAATCTCTGGACTGGTTGCTGTGATCATTTCACCCATGGTTTACATTTTCTGAATAAAAAGTCAGCATATTAATCATTCTTCATTCATGAGTTTTGCTTCCAGGTGAATGGGATATCCCAAATCAGCCTCTCAGTCTCCTATTCTTATCTTTTCCCTAGACTTGTGTCCAGCTATTGTGCTTCTTGACACAGGTCAAGGTTTTCCTGATAGATTGAACTTTCTCTGAACATCAGTAGATGAGTCTTCCCCTAGTGTCCACTCAAACCCAATTCAGAATATGACTCTAGATCCACTATCCCTATATATCCTTGGTGTACTTGAAAGGGCCAGGACCCTTGGGGATAAGGTAAGTTCTTTCCCATTCCCAATAATAGGACTGGTTGGATATTGTTCTTCTTGTTTTTTATGTAGTGTAAATAAAACCAGAAAGACTATATACTTCTCTCTGAAGCTCCCAAACAAAAATATCATTATAAATATTCTGCATCTTAAGGCTTTTTGATTATATATGCCAAATATACATTCCATAGTACATTTCAAAAACAGCATCAGAAGAGCAAACCCTATATTTGTAGAAACTCATACCTTAACAAATGTATTTCTCTTTATTTTTACATTCTCTTGCAAAAGATAGCATGATTTCCTCCCTCTCAATCATCCAGTCTCTTGTTTTCTATCCAAAATAATCAAGACTTGTGAATTTCTTTTTGATCTGTGGACCCAGTCTCCATCCTTGTTACATCTCATTTGAATATTTCCCCTCATACCAGAATTTCTTATCCCTTCACTAGAACTTCTCTTTTCTGTACTACTCCCAACAGGCTTTTCTGTCTAGCCCTAGCAAATAATAAACTTTTTCTCCACAGCAAGTATCTGCCTCCTCTAAAGCTTGATGCATAGTTGCCAAAGAACATATTCCTGATTTAAGTAAATAGAGCTATGTTTGCCTGAGTCTTAAGATGAAACACAAAATTGTCTTTTTAAGCTGTGAAGAAGGACTTCTGATGCTTTAACATTTATGTTCAAGCTCTAACATTTCTACTGTCAGTTGTGTGACCTTAATCCCTAAGTCTTAGTTTCCTCATGTATAAAATAAGGATATTGGCTATTTGATCTTCAAGGTCACCTACACCTCTGCAGTCTGTGATGCAACTATTCATCACGTTTGTCAGATGTTCTCTTTAGAAAAATCTCAAGTCTAGGTCAAATAGAATTAAAATGATCACTGGCATAATTTTGCCCTATCAGAATTTTTATATTTATAGTCATTTATACATTTTTAGAAAACCATAAGAAGAAACCATGCAGATTAGAGATAAATATGCATTAGATAATTATAAATCACAAATTGCATCAACATCGTAGAGAAGAAAATATTATCATACTGGGCTCATGGCTGAGACCTTTATAACAACAGATAGATTAACAAAAGATTTACTTATAAGTTTTACATGAAATGGGAGCCTTGAAAGCCGAAGGAACAGGAAGATCTCTGTACTTTTAGGCTAAGTTTGATGAAAAATCAGGTAGTTGTAGAGTAGGTTAACTGGACTGGAAGTAAGACCTAATAGTAATAAACTGGGGGTTATTTAACAAGGACTATTTGTTCAGCTTCTTCTCTGTGTCCCTGTGTCTTCAGAAATAAGGATATTCCTTTCCTCTAAGAGCACCTCTGAAATGAGGATCTTATGACTTGCTTCAAGGAGAAAGGCAAGGGGCAGGTGAGACTGACCTTTCTGCTTCCACTGTTTTCTCAAATGCCAGGGTATAATAACATTTTAATGGAAGCATCCTGGACTCCATCAACTTTAAGAGTAGAGTGAATATTACTAAAATTTCCTAAAAATAAACACTGTAACACTACATATAATTACTTTTATACTTCATATTCATTCTTAACTGCTTTATTCGGAGGCGAGTACGTAGTTACAGAGCTTTCAAAATTAAGCAGATTAGATGAAATGCAATTGTGATCCCTGCTTCTCTGTTTTTGCTTTCCATAATGGAAATTTTATAAACGTAAAACCTTCAGTATGAGTCTATTTATAAGACTAAAAAACATGTGGAATAATTGTCATAAAAGATTGTCTATAAATTAATAACGCCTTAAGAATATTTTTGAAAATGAAAACTCAGCCACTTTGTCTAAGAGATCCCAAATAATTAGGTAAATTGGTGTTTAAAATGAATTGTGATGATATTTTAATTTTCTGATTAAATATATATGATTTGTCAGTGGACTTTTCATTGCAGAACTTCATGCCTCAATTTTACTAGAATTTACAGTGATGATTTTAGCCTGTGACTTCCTCCCTACACCTACTTCCCACTCCTCTCCATACTTCTCACTTGCTTAATCCACCTGTGAATTCCTGAGTCAATCCTGACAAAGATCAGATGCTTCATTGCAGGCCTCAGGCCAGCAGTACATATGGCTTGGAATGTCTTGTGGATATGCCCAGGAAGTTCTAGCTCTGCCAAGGCATTAACCTACCACGAAGTTTCTGCTTCAGTCTCCTGCAGAGCCTAAGCTCTCATGGCTAAAACCTTGATCCTTCTTCTCAGCCCCCACCTCTATAGATAGAGAAGCTATTTATTCCTGCAACATTACTATGTTCCTTCTAGAAATGGGCTATTCTGCCCAGAGAAAAAGCACTATCATCCAACTAATTATGATATCAAACAGACCATGACAATGACCCACACACTATAGGACTCAACACTCACAGTACCCACATGGAAATTTGCTATTTTATATTCGGATGGGCCCAAGGGTGGGTACAATTTCCAATGTCTTGCCCATTTCCCTTTCCATTGCCACTTGTTAATGAAATGGAATTCTGACTCCTTCCTGACAGATCCAACTAGGGATGGAAATTACATAGTTGTTTGGGTCAATCATGATTGCCTTGGGCATTCAAGGGGGAAAAATGGAAGATGTTTAATGAATATCTGTCTTCTAAAGTAAAGTAGTATTAAGTAAGGTACTGAGGAGTCAACTATGCAGTATTTGCAGAAATAGATGAAAATTAATTCAAGACATAAATTTTGACAAGAGCATTATGTACTTTCTGATTTTCAATATGTTGTTACTTTTCCTACAAATTGTGAGTTAAAGGGGACTATGAAAAACTGATTGAAACTAATGTCACATAAAAAGAGCAGCTGGCCATGATCATGGTCATCTTGCTGGGCCTATTAGAAATACTATGCTCTTTAAAAAAATGCATGCATTTTTTTCTGGTTTGGTTCATTTTTGCATTTCCGTTTCAAATCAAAAAGTACTATTCACATTTTGATACATTTTCTAAAATACTTTTGCCCACATTTATATGTTAGCAGGAAAAGAGAACATTTTTTAAACTTCATTTAAGCATGCATCCGGTTTTTAAAACTATTGCTTCCCATGAAAGACTTTTCGCAAATGATTTCTATAAGCTTCAACAGAACTGTGAAATTAAGGTTACCCTTTTCCCTGGTCATTGTCCAGTTGTAATTTAACTTTCTGACCAACCCTTTTTCCCTGGTCATTGTCCAGTTGTAATTTAACTTTCTGACCAGCAGAGCAATGCTGGGGAAGAAGGTTAAGGCTTGGCTTTATGCTCAAAGAGATTTGAGAGCTATTTGTGGCTTTTCTACTCACCTTCACTCTCTTCTTGGATCTTAGTCTCTCCAGCCCTTAAATTCTCTCATCTCTAAACAGTAAAAATATCAATATCTTCTGAATCGGAGAATCATTATGAAGATTTTTTAAATATATGTAAAGTGCTTAATTAAATGCCTGACATATAGTAGGAGCTTAATAAAAGAATTATTTTAAATGACATATTAATTACAGAGCTCTGGAGTAACTGAGGCAGATGTGATAATTAAATGCTTGAATCTATTCTAATTATACTCATGCTTTTTCCAAAACCTTTTTATATTTTCCATTATTTTTTTCTAATATGAACAAATGACCTTTTAAGGGAATAACCCATAACTAGTTTTTGAGGTGCAAAATATTCTGTAAGATTCTATTCAATGTCAGTATCAGATTTCAGAGAAAAAAATATATATATACATACACAGAGAGAGAGAAAGAGAAAGAGAAGTTGGGGGGGAGGGGGGAGAGAGAGAAGGGGAGAAAGAGACAACTATTTCCTGGTTTAGATTTACTAAAAGGTCTTGCATATATTGCTTGCCCCTGGATGTTAATGGGTATTTAAGCCACATGGTGTGACTGACTTCATGGAGCTTCAATAGTGGTAATCAACAGTAAGTGATAAATATACTCACTTAGGGAGAAAATTTTTAAAGATCCCCGAATTAAAAAAGAATGCATGAGATTCACCTAAAAATTCTGTTCTGATGGGGACAAATTAAGGCTACACCCCAAAATCCTCAGCACACTTAGTCCTTCTTATGTTAAAAATACCCTATACATAAAGAATGAATAGAAAATATGTAACTTGCAATCACAGTAAAATATAAAACTAATATAGAAACTATTGTCACAAATTTGCAAGAACATGAGAAAGATATTTCAACTGATTTTTACCTCTCCTACAGTAGAGATTAAATAATTTTTACTTTGATGTATAATTAATATTAAAACACAGAGAATGACTTAAATCCTCCTGATCTGCCTGGATCATTAAATATAGCAAAGGCCCCTGAATCTAATCTATGAAAGCCTTAGAACTTTATAAGATGATTAATATGTATCTGTGGGATTATTATTGTTCTTTTAGAATGTAGAAATGGAATTTTATCAAGCTAAATTTTAATTCCCATCAATACAGATTACTATCTCATTTAAATTAAGGTATACATTTTGTCATGTGAATTCACTACCTAGATTTTTATAAATAAATATATACTGTAATGATGAATCTGAGTAGGATAGTAAAAATGATATTGTCAGATATTTGAACTGATTTTTTCTTGCTTAATTATAGCAATGTTCTCTATCAGTCACAGAAACGATGAAATATGCATGTTATGTTATAAACATAAGAATAAATCATCTTTGTGTTTCAAAAGGCCACAATAATTTCAAAGAACTATTTGCAGTTGACATACACTAAAATAAAATACACTGAAGTGATAAAACACACTTCAGGTCTTAAGGTTGCAGTGGCTGCTGTTAACATTAAACAGATCCATAAACATGAAAAACAGCCCATCTTTCCTTTTTTCATGACTCAAAAGGAATACTTTAAAAACAAGATCAGTACTTTCAGATAGCTACCGATTGCTATGAATAAAGAGAAACTTAGATTCAAAATACAATATTTTCTACTTCTCACCTGTAAGTCATTGTTTCAAAAGCAAATCTTCTTCATTGAGATTAAGCATTTGACTAATACTCATTTTATATTTATCAAATTGTTGGGTCCTGTACAAAAATAGTTTGAGGCTTTAGTATATAGACATTTACCCAATGATATAGCATCAGTATATTTAGACAAAAAAGGAGAAGTTACACAAATTTCTTATTTTTTTTTTACATTGTACCAAACATCTGCATATCTTTGGACATCTGGATATTTGACAACCACTAACCTGAATATGATTAACTGGGCATTCATTTTTTATCAAAATGATTTGGCACCAAAACAAAACAGATTTAATGATTATTAATTAACCTTCAGGTCCAAGGAGAGTTAGAGAAAGTTCTGTTATGAAACAGAAGGGAAGCAATTCACTACACTAAAACCATATTGCCTAAATCTGAATCTGAAAGAAACCACAATTGATGCTGGTGGATGTATATGTAAATACATTTTCTTCCATTTTCAAGACAAAAAAGAATCACAAAAAGATGGGGAAGTTGAATATCTAGGTTTTATAGACTAAACATCTCAAGTGAAATTTGATAAGAAAGATTTACTGGCTCCCATATAAATTAGCAAGGACATCAGGCAAAATTTAAACTGTTACCTTCAAAGCATTCAGAACTTAACAAGTCCACTCAAGCACTGTACCTGAACTATAAATTATTACCACTGCAAAGGATAATATCTCCAGTATATCTGGAAAATTGAACATGCTTGTGAGCTATGACTCAGTTTTTGTTTGTTTGTTTGTTTGTTTGTTTTTACTAGATGAATTCCCTAGTGACACTCTAGCACATTTCCATGAGATGTTACATGCCAGGATGCTCAGGTCAGCTCCCCTTGTAAAAGTGAAATGTAACAACAACCTAATTATTTTTCAATAGGGAAATGGATAAACTATGTTTACACAATAGGATCATAAAAGGAAAGTAAAATAAATGAACCATATTTACATGTATTAGCTGAAAAAAATTACAATAGCCATGTGTTTTTAAAAAAGCAAGTTGCAAAAGAAATGAGTATTTAACTATTTGAAATTGTAAAAATGTATTAAATGTAGAAAATGTATTTACATACAAACTTGAAATCTAGAAAATAACATTACATATATTGTTCACATAGATATCCACGTTTTATCAAATATAAAAATATGTATAGATATAATATATACCAACTTCAGGAAAGTGATTACATTTGAGAAGGGAGAGAAAAGTTAGAAAAACATTAACTGATATGTGACATTTGATTCTAGAGAGAGAGAGAGCCCTGACACAAAGATATCACCATCTGTGTCCATGGAAGTGGACATCCTATGTAATACAACTTTCATATTAGATGAAATCAAAATTATAGTGCAAGATTCACAATCAAGCATATCTCCTAACAAGAACATAAAATAATTTTTCAAGGAGAAAGGCAAGTTGAGGGTGTCCAATGTCACAAAGGGACAGAAGTATAGAGAAGTGGTGGTGTGCTTTAATATCACATGTGAAACAATTTAGATGCCACCACTCACCAGACTTGAATTTTTGATAGAGTTATTTTCTCTCAAAGTAGAAATAATAATGGAATCTACATCACAGTATTGTAATGCCAAATGTACTAATACTGCATATATAAAACAATTGGCACGGTGCCCTGAATAAATGTTCCATAAATGTTGAGGGACACATAGTCCATTTACTCACCTAGATATTGTTAAAAATTTCAAGGATGAAAGCATAATTATCATAATGATAATATGAGGGTGAAAGGAATGATATTGCAATTTAATAGCCAGCATTAATTGGACATACATTGGTCTCCAGCCACTCCACATAATTTACCTATTATCCTCCAAATAGCCATGCAGTGGTGACTCTACCATTCTGTGTAAGTAGACCCAAAGTCTGAGAGGTTCTATGTTTTGCCGAAATTTGAGGTCCAGATTGAAGCCCACATCTGACTGCTGAGCTCTTTTACTCCTTTATAGTGATATTCATACTGGGCTTGCACAGGCTATGGCAGCTGGAAAAGGTTTGAGAACCATAATTCTACACATATGGTCTTTCTGAATGCTAGCAGATGTTTTCTAAAGTTCAGAGGAAGTTGTACACATTTGCCCAATATATAACTTGATTCTAGTATAATATTTCAATTGCAAAACATAATGCAAGTAAAACTGTAAAAAGAACAAAACTGCTTAAACTTAAGCTTATTGTTTTAACTTTTTTTATATGTAGTGTAAAATTTAGTATAGATAAATTTGTTCACCAGATATTATTAGTTTAAAAAGAATAGTGCATTTATATAACAAATAATGCAAGTTATATAACCTTGATCCAAAATGCTTAGGATCAGAATTGTTTTGGATTTTAGATTCTTTTCAGACATTGCAATATTTGCATATTTGTAATAAGTTATCTTGGGGACAGGACCCAGGTCTAAGCATAAAATTTAGTTATATTTTATACACATCTTATACACATAGCCTGAAGTAGATTTTATAATTATAATTTTAGTAACTGTGTATATGAAACAAAGTTTTTGTACATTGACCATCAGAAAGCAAACATGTCACTATCTCAGCCACCTATGTGGACAGTCTGTGGTTATGTGGTATCACCATCGTTCCTGACTAAATTTTTATGCTTCCAATAAGTAATCATTTTCTTGCACTTATTCACTCATAAGTATTTAGTAGTAATACACACACACACACACACACACACACACACACATATATACATATATACAGCAGACCATTAATATAGTGGAAAAAATATGTCAGATGTGGCATCATGTCAGTGCTCAAAAAGTTTCAAATTTTGGAGCATTTCATATTTCTGATCTTTGTATTAGTGATGTTCTACTTGTACAACAATGAATCTTTTACTTGCAAATGTTTAGGCCAGTTTCTTCTGATTTTTAAGTCATCTAGGAAGTACATATGTGATGGAAAATACAGCTGACTCCACCTCCAAGCAGAAGCCTTCTCCAGTGCTCACAGTGGAGTTTACTGCAGTGTGATGACCAGGTTCTGTCAGGGCTGTGATGCCTTCTGCAGGGTCATGATCGCATAAAAAGACCTGACCTAAGTCAGGGGAGCTGGATCCTATTTATAAAACTGCCAGTAACCAGGAGTAGCACCATAACACCTGAGACTCAGCTTCATCTCTCCAGGCTTCAGTTTCACCATCCATGCAAATGAAAGCATTGAACAAGAATAGGAAAGTAGTTTTCAAATCTGTTTTTAGTGCTACAGCCCTTGGTTCAGTTTTATGCAAAAGTCAAATATTTTATGCAAAAGTCAAATTTTATGCAAAAATCAAATATGTAAATTGAAGCCTGAGAAGAGGACATGGAGCACTCTCCCCAAATCCTTGGAGACATTTCAAGGAGCACTTTGGAAAAACTCAGAGAAATCTTTGAAAAAATTAGTGGACAAGATGAACTCTAAATTAAATTAATTAAGGAGAAAATTGTGGGCCCCAGAATATGATAATTAGGTTTGAATCTCAAATCTTTCATTTACTAGTCAGTCTGACATTGTCCAAATTACTTAATTACTCTACAACCAGCTTCATGTAACTAACCTTATAGGGTTATTGTGAATTTCAATTAAAATAATTTAATGAAGCACTTAGAAAAGAAAGTACCTTGAACATAAAGAAGAAATCGATAGTGATCTATGATCAATTTACCATTAACATCATCATCATTGTTATAAAATTAATCAAATGTATGAAAAATAGTCTAGTTGCCTGGCACAAGGGATGTGTGTGTGTGTGTGTGTGTGTGTGTGTGTGTGTGTGTGTGTACGCGCACATGCGTGCTTGCGTGCATGCACACACATTTTGTAACATATTTTCTCTGTATCAGTCACTAGAAATACAAAATGCTATAAGTTAGATTAACTAGAAAGTAGCAAATCTCAGAACACAATGATTTTTTTAAATTGTTATTTTCTGCAGATTAGAATAAATATTGACCTAGTGGTACTATTGTTAGGAACTTTCTGGATAGGTTGGTGGTTGAATCATTCCCGGCTACACAGGCATGTGAAATGCTCATTACAAAGAGCGACATAGTCATTGCCTTGTAGAGATGATTCTGACAGCCTGGTTTTTTATGAACTACTTCTGTGTTGGCTTGCCCAGACTTTGCACAAGTTGGCCCTGAAGCAGAACAATCACCGCCAGAGTTGTCAAATATCATTGGTGCAAGGTGTCTTTCTGTGTGCCTGACTGAGCAACTTCCAATGACATGTGATGTGGGGTTTTCTCCCAAGGCCCTGGCATGGTTTGTTCAGTATATCCAAGCTGAAAGCCTAGTGTGTGGCCAGGTATTCTTGGTAAGCCTCTGGGCACTTCACATTCATTTATAAATGCCTTTTTTTTTTGTCTACTTCAAATTAATCTTATGTTCTTTCCAATAACCATTGTAATACTCTTTTGACTTTAATTCTGACAAGCTTGAAATAGCTTCATAGGACTGAACTGAAGAATAAAAAAAAGACAGAGTTACAAGAGTCAGATCCAAAAGAAAAACTGAAATCCCGTCTGCAGAGTTACCTTCACAGCTGTGTTAGTACACAATTCAGGCCTTTTCTAGCTTTGTGATTCTAAATTGTGTCTTTGTTTTGAATTAAGTTGTGGGTATTATGTTTGCAGAATTGCTAATCCATCACCAAAATCTGTAATGCTCCCCGTTGTTTTCTGACTTTCATTGCAAATAGAACTTCAATGTCTGGTTTATGGGAACGCTACTAAAACAACAGAAAGAGAGTTGTCACAAGTCTCTTAGGGAAATCATTAACGTATGGTAATTCATCTGAATCGGACATTTATTTTAATTCTATCTAAGTCAATCAAATTAAACTTTCTCTTACTAGATACATAGCTTAATGCTCATTTAGGTTCAAATATTATATTTTCTTAAGTTGTTAGTCACCATTTGTGTTGCTGGGTTACCCATTCATTAAAAGGCATGTATTTGACACCTCTGATGTACCTGAACTTTGGAACTCAGAGATGAATGGAACAAAATTCCTGTCCTTGGAAGGTTCCTAGTCTGGTGGAGAAGGAAGCTATGCGAACAAGAAATGAGTAAGAGACATCAAGCCCAATAGTGTTAACATGGCTTGGGAATGGGGGTACCAGAAGAAAGTGACATTAACTCAGTCTGAAAGTTCAAGAAAGCATTTCTAGAGAAAGTGATAACAAGCTGGATAAAAAGGGAAAAATATTGACAGTGAGTGATCAAAAGGCCAAGTTTGATCCTTTGTTACAAAAAGAATTCAAGTTAAAAGAATTTAAATAGGGCATTTGCACAATTTGTACGAGTTATTATATTTAGCACTTTCCTGTTTTCACCTGCTCATTTTTTCTCCCTTTTATAAAAACCCCTTCAGGTATGAAACCAATATTCCTCCTATTTTTTCAAGTTGAGAACTGGCTCTGAGTACATTCAGTGACTATTAGTTGAGTGAGATAATGCAAAAAAAAAATTATTGTGTGCCTGCTGCCCCCCTGTACCTCAATTCTTCATTTGTAAAATTAGCATAAAAACCATATTTTCCTCTTAGGATTATGGTAAGGAATAAATGAGATACTATATGTTATTAATATATGTGTTAATAATAATAATTTAACTGTTACCCCCATCATGATAGCATGCCACAGTGCTTTAAGCACCATGAGTAAGCAAAAAAAAAAAAAAGTCTGGTTTTCATGGAGATTACAGGGTAGCTAAGGTGGAGTAGCTGAGGGGGAAAAGTAAAAATAAATCAAGTTGAAAAATTGCTGGATGAAGGAAAGGCACAGATTGCAGAGGGTGCATAAGCCACGATAAGAATTTAAAATTTTAAGTGAAAAGAAACACAAACTAAGTTAGGTTTTAAAAGAAGTATACAGCCAGGCTCGGTGGCTCAGCCTGTAATCCAGTGCCTTTGGGAGGCTGAGGTGAGTGGATTGCCTGAGCCCGCGGGTTCGAGACCCGCCTGGACAGCAAGACCTCATCTCTACAATAAATAAAAAAATCAGCGGGGTGTGGTAGCGCATGCCTGTAATTCTGGCTACTTGGAAGACTGAGGCTGAAGGATCTCCGGAGCCCAGCAGGTCGAGGCTGCGGTGGCCGGGAGCGGCCACTGCACTCCAGTCTGGGCGACAGTGAGACTCCAACTCAAAAAAAAAAAAAGTATACATTCTGAATAGATTGAAGGAGGGCAAGGATGAAGAGAACAGAAAAGTTAGATTATACAGAGAATACTGGCTTTGGACTAGAACATGTGTGTGTAAGGGGCAAAGACAAGAAGTCAAAATCTGGATATATTTTGAAGGTTTGCCAGGCAGAATTCACTAATGGATTAGACACATATTGTTCAAGAGAGAGAGGTTCCAGAATTTTGGCTTAAGCAGAGAGATTGAAACTGTCATTACTTGAGATGGAAGAAAATTGATGAGGAGAAAAAATAACCATAGAAATTAAAATGTCCATGTTAGAGAGGTTGATAATAAATAAATTGGTGAATATGATATGGTATGGCAGAAGACCAAGGAATTGACTTGGATTGGAAAAGAGGAATAGAAATAAAAAAGAAAGATTTTATTATGGTTTGAAGATCCAAGGTGAGAGGTAGGAGACAATAAGGCTTATAAAAGAGAAGTATTGTTTGGAGCTGAATCAGAAGGAATACACAGAATAGTAAAGGGAATTAAAACGAAGTAAATGATTGGGGTTTAGAAGGCGAGAGTGAACAGTCTGAGCTCATTTACTAGTTGATTGTCAGCAGCTAAAATTTTCAAAACAAGTTGATTTGAGCTGTGTCACAACATTCATCACATTATAGTACCTGTTTGCGTGTTTTGCTCACCTTCTAGACTATTCATTCTGCTGCATTTTCTTCACCTTTGTACTGCCACTGCCTAGCACAGTGTCTGGCACATGATTAAGTCTCAATAATTGTTTGTGGAAGTCAACTGAATAAACCAAAATGACTTGTACCCAAACCAGGACCCAAATTGAGAGGATATACTCCCTGGGTTCAAATTAAAACCACTCTTACATGCAGGGGATTCAGGTTTGCAGAGAAGACTCCAGATATCTGTATTAGAATGACAAAGAGGGATAACACCCACCTCACACATATTCCAAAAACAATTTCTAGTATCCTGCTACTATCTCATTTTGCCTCATACAAGAGTTGACAGCAGCAATGCGATGTTTCTCTTTCTCGTACTCTTAGTTTGCTAAACTCCAAGCCAAACTGAACCCTGGTCTAGCTGAAAATAAAAACAGAGATATAGTTTCTCCTCCCTTGTTCAGGTTCATTTATCTGTACCTCAATTCACTCAAAACTCAGAGGAAAGGCATATTTGTATTGAAACATTTGTATAGCATTGATTGCTCCCCATGTGATTATTCCAACAACAACTGTGTAACAATGTTAGGGTGAAAATAATCTCTGTAGCTTGTCTTGTGTGGGCTAACATCCTAGTGAGATGGAAAAATAGCCTAAAATACGTGTCTGTTTTTCGCTGAGACTTGTCTTTTCGATAAGAGCTTATTTACTATACCTCCTGCTTGCTTTAGTGAGTGATATTTTTTGAAGATAGAACAAATTCTGTTTTTTCCACTTGAAAATACAATTTCTTTTTATTGTAGTAAAACTATCCCATTTAAAAAGTTTTTAAGATGTGAAAATAGATATCATCTTAAGTTTGTACAATCAAACTAAAGGTGTAGGTTACTAAATTCTGTTTTCTCCAGTCTCACTTAAAGCCAAGTATACATCATTCCCGCATATCTGCCTCATCTTGTTTATTGGTCCTTCCTGTCTTCCCCAGTTATTCTCATCTCTCATAATGCCTCTCAAACTTTTCTGTCTTACCCATCAA
This sequence comes from Carlito syrichta, assembly GCF_000164805.1. Lineage (NCBI taxonomy): Eukaryota > Metazoa > Chordata > Mammalia > Primates > Tarsiidae > Carlito > Carlito syrichta. The sequence continues at coordinate 428,770 of NW_007232947.1, read as the reverse complement.
TCTAATGCTCCCTCATTATTGAATAACAAGGGCCACCGGTGATCCCTAAGAAGTACTGGGTCTCATATAAATCATAATTTGTTTAGTAACAAAGAATTGGTTTAGAGGGGAAATTTTCACCTCCTCCCACTTCTGAAGTTTCAATAACTTGAGAATATAAAACAAACTGGCAATAGACAGATAACAGGAAAAAAGTCATATAAATTTATTGCATGTACATGAATAAAAAACCACACAAATATGAGACTCAAAGAAGTGCTGGATAGCTTAAATTTTCATATTATACAGAATTTAGTAGAGACTTGGAACACTTTGAGGTGGTATGGACAGGTTATGGGAAGATGAGGGGAGGAAGTGCACTGTGAACAAAGGCTGCTGACTTATTGTACAAAGTCCCTCAGAATAATAGCATTCAGGAAGAATAGATGGTAGCCTATTTTAAAAGTTTTTAATTGTTTCTCTGTCAGACCTTTAAAAGTGTCAACCTTGAGTCTCCTTTTTCTGTGCATGAATCTTTCCTAGATCCAGATAAAAAGACTTCAGAGAAAACCTCAGTCTACATCCCCTGTTTACTTTACTAATGTAGATAGAAGCACATTTTTAAAAATAAAACAATAGCTTTTTAGAGCTATTCTTGTGTCTGCAACCCCTCTGAATAGCCACCCTGAAGTATACCAAAGAAGCATTCTTTGGGGTGGCATATTTTGGTTTCCCTTAGTACTTGCTTTGAAATTTTCAGACCCCAGTATAAATCAATGATAAATAATACAATCTCAGTTGGGCTCGGTGGCTCAGCCTGTAATCCCGCGCCCTTGGGAGGCTGAGGTGAGTGGATTGCCTGAGCCCACGGGTTCAAGACCCTCCTGGGCAACTTGGCAAGACCTCATCTCTACAGTAAATCAAAAAGCCAGCCAGACGTGGTAGCGCGAGCCTGTAGTTCCAGCTACTCGGAAGGCTGAGGTGGAAGGATCACTAGAACCAGCAGGTCGAGGCTGTGGTGGCCAGGAGCGGCCACTGCACTCCAGTCTGGGCAACGGAGTGAGACTCCAACTCAAAAAATAATAATAATAATAATAATAATAATACAATCTCAAATTTTAAAAAATTAACAGGGCTGAAATCTAACAATACGTGCACTGTAGTTTGCTTTTAAAATACACTTTTTTGTTTCCAATTTTTCTATTTTTGCCAAAAATAATCACAATACAACTAAGCTATTTGCAAAATAATTTTTAATTTTGTTACAGTTGGCCTGATCATTTACATGAATACAGCAAAATGATGATTGATCATATAAGCTCTAATTAAACTTTGCTTTACTGGAACTTTTCACCAGGAATCTCAGATTAAATTTTTAAAAACCTCTTGAGGCTGAAAAGACAAGTCAAGGATTCATCCTCATATTGTGCCTGTAACACCTGTAGACTTGGATGAATACCTCTCTTCTCAACCTTCCCAAAATATCTTGATTTTTCTGGGCCTCTCAGGAAGTGACATTCTTATTCACTTAAAAGGCAACCATATGAAGCATTTATCCAAGGTTCCAAAGCAGTTTTTCCATGAGGATTTTATTGGCTCGATAAAGTTTACTTTAATTGTTTAAAGCACTCTGATTATATCTGAAAATAAGACATCTCAGTCAAAACCTTGGTAATATAACTAGTGTTTTCAATTGTGTCCTATTGTAAAAAGAACAGATTTGTATTGAATGTGTGCAAATAGCTATCGTGACATTAAAATAAAAATAGTTACTTACAAAACGTTTTCAAACTCTGGAGGGATCTGGAAGGCATAAAAAGTAAATGTTTCAATTCTGCTCACAAGAGTATACTTTACTAAATTGCTATGAGCTATTGATAACTTTAAAAAAAGTATTTTTTATCCATGAAATAAAACATAAAAGAATCAGCAACGTTTTAAACAATAAAAATTCATTAAAAAGTATAATCTTTCCTCAGTTTAGTCTCATGTAATTAACACCTTTTCTGCTTGATATTGAGTTAGCAGTTTTATTAGTCCAGTTTTTTCATGAATTCTAAAATTCGTACCCAGTCCAATAATATGATCTCAAAGTTATTAGAAACATGTATTCAAGAGTATTAGTCAAAGTCTTTTCCATAAATTTTATTGAAGAAAAGCAATTTTGAACTTTAGCTGACTGCCAGATGCTGTTAGAAAAGAATTAAAACCAACGTCTGTGGATAAACAAGAATTAGAATGCTCATAGTTTAAAAATCTAATGGGAGTTCATTATAACTATTAATTGACAAAGCAATTTGGTTGTCTGTGGCAAACAATATTTTAACATAATAATTATACTAATAACATACATCAGAACTATATATTTCTAGGAATCGCATACAATTTTAGAACACATTAATAAAGAGAACAGATTTTTATTGAATACATGCAAATAACTATTGTGACTTTAAAATAAAAATAGTTGCCAGGTTCAGTGGCTCAGCCTGTAATCCACGCTTTGGGAGGCCGAGGTGAGTGGATTGCCTGAGCCCATGGGCAACTTGGCGAGACCTCATCTCTATAATAAATCAAAAAATTAGCCAGGCGTTGTAGTGCGCGCCTGTAGTTCCAGCTACACGGAAGGCTGAGGTGGAAGGATCGCCGGAGCCTAGCAGGTGGAGGCTGCGATGGCCAGGAGCGGCCACTGCACTCCAGTCTGGGTGACAGAGTGAAACTCCAACTCAAAAATAAATAAATAAATAAAATTAAATTAAAATAGTTACTTACAAATCGTTTTCAAACTCTGGAGAAATCAGGAAAGAATAAAAAGTACAAATATAAGTCAAAGGAGGTTAAATATTTGTTATTTGGAGCTTCCCATCTAATTTAACATATTAAATATGCTTCTAATTGGTTTCATAGCTCTTTTTTGTACTTACAGGCATCCTTCTGGAATGTCCAAAAGTTAGTTTGAGGTTAAACAGACTTAACTTTTATTTTGGCAAGTTTGTCAAAAAATAAATGTACAACACATTTTATCAGAAATAGAATCACATTTTACTATAAAATAATATTCATTTAAACCAGAATGATAATTTTAAAACTTCAAAAGCAAATTGTATAGTTGTAGAAAAATCTTAAATTTTTAAGTCAGTTTTTGTAGGAAATCAGAGACATAATAAAGACAACATGAAACCGAAAATTATTTTAATAAATCACAGAATCTCTCTTTTTATCAATACAACAAGAAAATCTTCTTTTTAAAATAGAAAGCCAAATTTTAGCTATGTATCAGAGCACTTTTTATATTAAGGCTCATTTTTTAAACCTTTATAATAATTTTATTCAACTTTATTCAGTTTAACCATACAAAATTTTCTCTTGCTCCCTTTTCTCTTCCTAGCTTTCTATATTGATTCAATTTTACCTATATCCTTTCCTCATTCTGAAACAAACTTTTATAGCCTCTAAACTAGATAGAATTTTTAAAAAGTAATAATATCATGTCTCCCTACAACCTTCCTCACCAAAAATGCATTCTATGTTTCTTGTACACCTGCATTAAAAGAATTTTCCCTTATTTCTAGCAATTTTAATGACACATATTAATTAGAATTTTAACTCTTAGCAACCTTAATTTCCAGCAAAAACCTAGGGAGTAAATAACTTTGAACTATTATGTATTAATGCATTTTATAAATACACATTTGTAATTTCTAAAAACATAAAATTTCTCATAGAATAATTTTTCAGTGTGGAACAGGACATATTTACTAACTGACCCAAATATATTTCTTTTCCTTATTAAAAAAAGGCAAAATAAATACACTTAAACATATAGAAATTAATGTTTCAGTATTATATCTTATTTAGAAATAATCTAGATATTTAGTGAATATATATTATTTAATTTATTCTAGCAGAATTAGTCTAGCAAAATTTCAGAGTGTAATTACCAAAAAACAAAAAATGAAAACCTTCTTAAGTAAATACATTATAAAACACAACTTATATCTATTTAATCTACTTAGTTTTAAACCAGCACTTTTGAACTAGTTCTATTTATTGAAGATCTACCAAGTCACATGAACTTAAAAAGCATTTTAGTTATTATATTTTTGGCAATTTTAGAAATATCTAATTTATGAATATTCATTTATTTTTAAGCCAATTTGAAATTCCTTCAAGGAAGTTTATACCATGTAGATTATACAGAGACCCGGTAATGTCTGTTCATATTGTCACAGCCCCTAGAAAAGGGCATGGCCAGGCCTCAAGTGCTCCTGTACATTTCTGAACAATATTCCTGAGAGCTAATAAAAGGTGCACTTCCCCTTATCCCCTGTGCACTCCCAGTAACTAACTTCAGGGGATCCTTGACTTCCTTGTAATCTACACACAATCAACTGAAAGATGCAAATCTCCATTTACTCCCCTTTTCTGGGGGGTTATAAGTTTGATAATATAGTATCAATGCAATTGTAAGCCTTGAAATTTGTATAACTTTTGTATCAATGTAATCATAACTGTGATTTTTTATAACTTTTGCATAATGAATGATGTCTTAGGCCTTGTAGACTCCCTTCACTCTATGGTAAATGCTTCTGCTGGGCCTTACTGATAAAAGCTATGAAATATCCCTGAAACTTAGCACCAGGAAGTCTGGACCGAAAAATGTCACTATCGATAAATGTGGCTGGGACTCAAGTTCTATACAATGCTCTGCTAATCATGTGAATAATGTATGGGTTCTAACAACTCTGGACTTATAAAAGTGAACCGTAAAAGCCTGGAAGGTGAGCAGAACCATTTTAGAAGGACCTTGAGTCTGTTTCTGCTCCTGGATTTGAACTCAGAAATAAACTTCTTTCTACCAGTTCCCTGCCTCTCTGATTTATTGGTAGCAAGGGGAGCAACTGAGCATCACTTGGACCATAACATAGACACAAATTTTACCATGCATGTATATATGTATATGCATGCACAAACATACAGAGAGACACAAAGCTATTACAGTTTTCATTTTTAAATTTTAGTTATAAGACAGGTACAATAATATAAAACTTACTAATTTATAAAGCAAGCTAAGACTATCTGTTTGCATGGCCAAACTCTTTTACCGGTATTAATAGAAAAGACCTTTAAGATTTTTCATTTGCTTCCATTTTTAAATAGCCTTTTTTTCTTTGTATATAGTTTCATTTTAGCTTGGGAGAGAAGGCAAAGAAATTCTTATCATGCGCTGACTATAAACTAGAGTGCTGAACTGAAGGTATATCAATAAGTGATTCAACTCCAAAAATAATACTCAAGACCAACATTAATAACTCTTTTAATAACTTTAACCAAGGTCTCCAAAGATGCAGCCCTTTCAAAATCCAAAACCCTCTCAAAATCCAAAGCCAGACTCAAAAGACAGTCAAAAGAAAAGCTTCACTGATTACATAAAGGTGCAATTCACATTTATGTCTAGCCATATTCTTGGGGCTCCCAAACTTGTCTGGCTGTCTTCACACAAAGGCACAATCGCTTTTTTGCCCTCAATATTTGGAAAGTTTAAAAGAGACAACAGGTTTGTAAGACAAACAGGGGAGAAAAGCTGTTCGTGGGAATGAAAAGGATCATTAATAAGTGAGTACCAAAAAAGTCAAGAGTTATACAAATTCAAAATAAATAATTAAAACTGATTCTTATAAACTACTTCTTTAAAAATATGTCTCACCTAACCTAACAGAATTTATTGAGAAAATAGCGCTGGATTCAGAGACAAGAAGTTTTAAATCCAGGGCCCAGAGATGTAAAAAAATTTCTGATTTAAAAAAATTTTTAATTTGTTATAAAACTGATATCTGGGGTTTTTTTATATTGTTAAGAGAGTTTTTAAGGGTGATGGTTTTATTTCTTTGTGTCTCCCCTTTTATAAAAGAGTTTTTGATCTTTTCATTGGTAAAAATTATTGTTTAAGATGAGAGCTCTTCTAAAAAGTTTTTAATTTATAATATAGCCAATTTATTTATTACAAAAGTATATGCTTGAGATCCTTCAGATGTATGGCTACTATCTTTTAGACTAATATAGAGGGAACAGGCATACTCAGATTCTCTTGACATTGACTGCAACAGTAAGTGAATAAACTTGTGTTCTTGGGATAGTCTCAAATGTTTTGCTTCATCCCGTGTCCCTTTTTCCTCTACCTGTTCTACATTAATTAATTAAATCCATATCTGTGGCTTCAACCTTTCTGCTTATGTAAAGATTCCCAAGCATATACCTCAGCTCAAATCACAGGTTTTTTAGATGCAACACTTCCAAAATCAGGTATATTACCTTCTCTGCCCTGATCCAACCCAGCCAATGTCTCTTCCATACTCTATTTTGATTCATGACACAGGAATTATTATCCTTTACTTGATCACTTCTCTCATTCTGCCCTCCTGTACTTTGTCATTGACTAATGTGGATTCTGATTCCTAAAAATCTCTTCAATCTGTCCCAATTTCTTAATGTTTGACACTCATTGTACCACCTCCCTGTGACTATGGCAATAGACTTTTACCTGAACTTGACAACAAAGTTACTTCATTTTCTATATGCTTCCAATGTGATGAAAGCATGCCACTGTTCAAAGTTCTTTACTTACTGTCAAAGCAGCATCTTTTACTATTCTTCCTTCCAATCACATTTAGTTTTTCTCCAAACAGATATTATCATATTCCTCTGTTCCCTTTAACATACTGCTGATTTCACCTAAATGCCTCCTCTCATTGACAGACTTCTCATCCTTTAAAGGTCAGCTAATCATCATCTTTGCAGTGTAATGTTTCTGGCTGCCTCAGGAAGTGTTAAGAGCCTTATCCTCTGGGCTACATCTCTTAAAGCATAAGTTATACTTAGCAAAGTTTGTTTCCATGGTCAATTTCTCAGGAAATTGAAAAATTCTTGTGGACAGATGTCCCATCCCACCCAGTCAATGTGGGAAACCAAAATATGCCACCCCAAAGTGTGCCTCTTGAGCATATTTTGAGATGACTATTCAGAGGGGCTGCAGACACAAAAATAACTCGGAAAAGCTATCTCTTTGTATCTTATTTACAAAATTTTTGTAAAAAAAAATATTTACATCTATCTTAGTAAAGCAAACAGAGGATGAAGGCAGAGGCTTTCTCTGAGGTTCTCTTATCTGGATATATGAAAGATTAAGTCACAGAAAAAGGGAGTAAAGATTGACACTTCTAAAGGTCTGAAGGAGAAACCATTACCACAGGCTACCACCTATTCCTCCTGTGGGCTATTTCTGAGAGACTTTATCTGTACAATAAGACAATAGCCTCTGTTCATGGTTTCTTTCCCTTACCCTTCTATAACCTGTCCTCACCACCCTCCAGGAGCTGCAAGCCTCTATTCCTTTGTGTACAATATAAAAGCTTCAGCTATCTGGCCCTTCTTTGAGTCATATGATCGTGTGACTCTGTGTACATGTGCACATCATAAATTTGTATGACTTTTTTCTTGTGAATCTGTCTATTGTCAGTTTGTTTTATATACTCAGATTATTGAATCTTCAGAAAGGGAGAAAAAATTCCCTTTGTCCACAACAGTTTTGGTAACCCAGGCAGGAAGAAAAAAATCACCCTGTTTATTTTGGAGCCTGCAAATTGGGACCCTGGGACAGCAAAGAAGGGTAAGATTTTATACCAAGGTCAGCACTCCCAGATCTATTGAGTGGAGGTGGTAACAGTTGCTCCTTGTCTCTATTTTTTTTTTTTCCAAATTTAGATTAGCAGAAGAAAACATGTATGCAAGTTAGTTCTTGTATTGGTTTGAATTATATTCCTTGGTCTGCAAAATTAAAATGATAATGCCTAAAACTATCTGAGTGACCCATCAGATAGCAGTCATTGGCATCATCTATCCCAAGAGTTTAAGTCTCTTAGGTCTTAAAAAGTAGTTTTTGGAGGGACTTTAGAAACAAATTTCTCCCTTTTCTTATGACTAAGCACAGGAACTGGTATCACTATAAGATAATACATAATCTTTGAAAGTCCCTCTGGAAAACCATCACTGTCATAAAATAAAACTAAGATCTTGTCAAACAAGACATTCCATAGCTTTACTCATAAAAGGAAAACAGTCCTCTTGACCTCTGAAAAATTTATACAGCAAAACTATAACAATTATGAATTTATATTTAATAATGATAGAACATTTTACCTTTCAAGGATACTGCTTAGAGATGGAAAATCAGGACTCTCTAAGCTACATTGCTTGTTCCACTCTAGGGAAGATCTTACTTTCTTTACCTCCTTTCAGGGTGAGACCATAGGTCTAGTCAGTTTCAAGTGTGCACACTTGAGCATGTAATAGTACTCACACATTCACACACACATTTACCTGAAATCCACTAGACATTCCATGGTCCCCTTGAAACATTTTTCCCCAATCATATTAAATTTTGTTTTTACTTAGCTTCTCTTGGCTTATGTTTCATCTTAGCCACCATCCGACAGGTTTTTATGCTGTGCCAGATGATAGCAGTTTTACATTCTTTATTTTGTTTCACTTTTCAATATTTATAATGAAAGAGATACTAACATCTAGCTTGATACATGAATCTCCAGCTGCAAAAGACTCAACAACTTGCCCAAAGTCACATGTTTAAAAAGAGGCAGAGCTTTCTGACACTGAGGCCTCCCCTTCTTCCATTATGCTGTCGTCTCCAAATGAGTTAGGTAGAATGGATCCCTAATAATTCCAAATTATTTTGAACCTGTTTTTTCCAGAATTCAGTACCTAGTAACAATGTTTTTGTATGCCAATAATACAACAAGGGTTGGAATTTCTAAAAATATTGTCAACAAGAGGTCAATAAATATGAAACACCCAGCAAAGGGACTCCATTTATGTTGGCTACATAAAATTGTATATGTCAAATAATATTATTTATGTTACTTCATCTTGAAGGATATACAAGAATTTCAGGTTATAAAAAATGTGATTTCAAATAAATATTTTTATATTATCCTCAAACAGATATTATTTTACAAAGTATCCAATTTATCCCTAAGAAAAAAAATTTGAAGTTCTGGCTATTGGTGTGACTCATAGTAACGTTTCCATTCTGGAATTCTTGGCTCCATCACAATCTTGAACATGTTGCACCCTGCAAGGGTGCAGCAGGAGAAAATCACACACTAACAGAGTCTCCTGCTGAGACCTGTCAAGGAGCTGAATCTCTTTGCGAACTAATAAGCAGCTCCCAAGTCAGATCTGCTTTAAGCATAAAATGATCCCCAAATTGTGGCCTCTCCACACGTTATTTCAGAACCTGTGAACAACACATTAAACAGATTGGTTGAAGAGCAACTTCAACTGGTCCAATGTGAGTATCGATTTTTTTTTTCTTTCAGAGCCTTTCGGTAGCCACTCAAGGACAAATGAGGAAATGATTTCAAAAAATGCAGCCAATGGTAATTTTCTACATTGTGAGTACAGGAAGGGAGGAAATAAAATAAAAGATAAATCGGTTGCCTTCGTGCTGTCCTCAGTAGCTCTGTCCAATCCTGGCAATGACAAACCTATATAAACTTTACCAAATAAAGGCAACACAGCCAGGAGATGAATTTTGCTACTTGGCTTATTGTCCTGATCCTGAGAAAATTGTTAATTCCTCTATGATGTCACTAAAGCCTTCCTACCGATTGAGAAATATATTAATTCAAAGGAATATCTTTTCCCATAAAAGAGAAGCTTTAGCACAATAATGTTCTTTTTGTCTAAACATTACTTATTCATTGCCACTGAGAATTTTGAAACAATGCAATTTGAAATAAACATATGCCTGGTTAGTGTTAGCCTTTAGAGAGGAATAAAAATTAATAATTTAAAGTCATATAGTTGTAAAGCATCTGGTTTGATAGAAATGTACTCCTGAGATAGAACAGTAAAGAGTTATTCAAAACTCAGAAATATTGGAGGAATGATAACTTCTTGGATGGCTAATGTAGTCTCTTTGTAATTACAAAGCAAAATTTTTAACCCACATATAGCTAGTCATTTCCAAGAATGTGAAGAAATGTGTTGATAAATATCTTTAAAAGAATGAGATTTTTTTTTTTAATTATGTGTCTGTTAAAAGCAAACACTGGAGCCGGGCTCGGTGGCTCAGCCTGTAATCCCACACCTTTGGGAGGCTGAAGTGAGTGAATTGCCTGAGCCCACGGGTTCAAGACCCGCCTGGGCAGCGAGACCTCATCTCTACAATAAATCAAAAACTCAGCTGGGCGTGGTGGCGCATGCCTGTAATTCCGGCTACTCGGAAGGCTGAGGCAGAAGGATCGCCAGAGCCCAGCAGGCCGAGGCTGCGGTGGCTGGGAGCGGCCACTGCACTCCAGTCTGGGCGACAGAGTGAGACTCCAACTCAAAAAAACAAAACAAAACAAAACAAAAACACTGGTACATTTTGAAATAAAATATCAATTATGTCCTGTGTGATTTTATGTAAATGGCATAGACACTGATCCCTCATTATGACAGCAGCTGGCTTACTGGATTAAATTGGAGATGTATCTAGTTCCCATTTTGAAAGGCACAACACTAATACTCTATGCTCCATATCCAGATCCTCCATATCAGATTCTCAGGTGATGTATTTCCAGTCAATACCCTAGTTAATCTTGGGCATGCTAAAGTTTCAGAATCGCAGTTATTCATATGTTGCCATGGAGGCTTCCCAAATTTTGTCAAATGATTTAACACTTGATTAAATAATGTTACATGATCTTCCATTTTTAAGGTAATAAAACATTATCCATATGTTATATATTACCAAATTCAAAAATAGACTTTGTGTTTAAAAATTAATAAACACTTGGAGTGCTTCTTTCGAGGGACTGTTTTAAGTATTAGTTCACTAGTATTAATTCCTCCCTGCTACTATATGAAGTATTATGTTTATCCTCATTTTAAGATGAGCAAAATCGGCACAGAGAGGTTGAATAAATTGCCCAAGTTCACACAGATAGCAAATGTCAATTTTGATCTTGTGTAATCTGGCTCTCAAAGTGTCAGCCACCAGGTCAAACTATGCTTTAAACATTTGTCACTGAAAAATGCTCTGCTTAGAAAATCATAAGGATAGGCCAGGTTCGGTGGCTCAGCCTGTAATCCCGTGCCTTTGGGAGGCGGAAGTGAGTGGATTGCCTGAGCCCACGGGTTAGAGACCCGCCTGGGCAGGCGAGACCTCATCTCTGCAATAAATCAAAAAATTAGCCAGGCGTTGTAGTGCACACCTGTAGTTCCAGCTACGTGGAAGGCTGAGGCGCAAGGATCGCCGGAGCCCAGCAGGTGGAGGCTGCGGTGGCTGGGAGCGGCCACTGCACTCCAGTCTGGGCGACGGAGTGAGACTCCAACTCAAAAAAAAAAAAAAGAAAAGAAAAGAAAGTCCTAAGCATAGGAAACACTCCCAGCACATGGTTGAGAGAAAATAATAAAGGAGAAGGAGAAATGCGAGGAGAAATGTGAGGAGGAGAGAGAAAGGATTCCACACAACAATATAGATACAACTCTTCTGCAAATATTTGTGAAAATATGCATAAAAAAGAAAAAGTATTAACCAAAACACTTACTGTCTGGTGATGGGGTTTCAGGAGTGTACTATGTTTGCTTTATTTTCCAAATTCTCTGTAATAAGGGAATGAATAATCATGAATCACTCTTGTAATCAGAAAACAAAAATTGAGTCAGTTTTAGTTTGGAGACTGATTTGCATACAGCACGATTGACATTAAAATATGAATTGATTTAGATTTTTAATGATCTGTTTTAGCACTTAGCTACTTTTAAAACTATACAAGTATATAGCCATATAATAACTGTTCTTCTTTTTGAAAAATGGTATAATCCTTACATATAAATCCAATATGTTTAATTACTTTTAGTTGTGCTATGAAGAACAATGTACTTACCCACCTAGTAGTGCAATCTTATCTCTGGATCTGTAAGCTTAACTTAATAGATATTCTTTATGCATATACTAAGGACACAAGGCAGGGAACAGAGAAAAATTAATGCAAGAAAGCTCCTACAGTGACAAAAAGTTATATTAAAAATAGCTACCCTGGGATTGTTTTACAGTATTATTGTGAGCTATTGTCACTGGAAAGTAGTGTTTGTCTTGCAAAATCTTGCAATGTTATATGGCAGATTATTATCAAAAATATTATGTTATGTTGACATCATTAAATAGACTCAAAATAACTCTTTTTTAATTTGGTCTACTCCACTATACAACATTCATCCCCAAATGTAATTCAAAATATGAAGAATTTTTTTTTCAATTTTAGTAGAGATTTAGTGAGACACTCTACAAAGTATATAAATAAGGAGTCTGTGATGCTTATAAAATTAATTATGAGATCATACCTTCCTTTAGGGATCTTACAAACTAGCAGAGAGTGGAATTTTAAAAAACACAATACACAATACGTATAATGCACATATGGCAAGTTCTCTACTAGTTACAAAAAGCTAAGGCAATTTAGAGAAAAGAGTAATCATACTCAATATGACTTGGGGATTATAATGGTGAAGATGCAGAAATCATGCCATTTCTTCAATGTGTTAGTGGTTCTAATTTTGGATCTTGAAGTATTAGTAGGCTATTAATAGGTAAAGATCTATTTATTCTTTACACAAACATTAATTTAGCACCATACAGTGCATTTGTCTGAAGGCTAGACAGAGTGATAGAACAAGATTGACTAGATCCCAACTCTCATGCCTTCTAATAAACAAATATTGAATTATATATTGGTAAGTTCTATTACAATAATAGGATAGTACTATTGTGAGTGAGTTGGTTGAAAGAGGTGACAAAGGGGTCGTTTTGTGGAGTAGAGCTTTCTGGAAACATAATATCTAAATGATTTTTTTTTTTTTTTTGTCAGAGTCTCACACACTCACAGCTACCCATAGCCTCTACTTGCTGGTCTCACATGATCCTTCTGCCTCAGCTTTCCAAGTAACTGGAACTACAGGTTTGTGCCACTATGCTTGACTCATTTTTTGAAAATTTATTGTAGAGACAAGGTCTTACAAAGTAGCCCAGACTGGTCTCAAACCCCTGGGCTCAGGCAATTCTCTCTCTGGAAGTGCTGGGATTATAGGCACGAACCATCGTACCTGACCCTGAATAAATATTAAAAGCCAGTCTCAAATATCCAAGGACTAAAACATTCCAGAAAGAGGAAATAGCAGGTTTAAAAATCTTGAGATTGAAACAATATTGTCATGAGTTCGAGAAACAAAAATAAAAACGCAGTATAACTAGAACAAAACAGGGGTGGTGCAGAATGAAGTCAGATTAAAGAAGTAGACAGAGGTCAAATTGTGAAGGATCAACAAGGAGAGATATTCCAGGCAGAAAGAACAGAAATCTCCAAGAAAGAATTCAAAACAAGTAGAACATAATGGGTGAATTTGCATGAGTATTGGGATCAAATGGCTTAGCTTCAAATTCAAATTCTTACACTTCATAGTTATTTGGCATTGGCCAAATTATCTATTTCTTCAAGCTGAGTTGCCTCATTTTTATACAAAAATAATGATAATGCCTATCTTGTATTTATGATGAATACTACTGATAATGCATGCTCAGGGCTAGCAAAGTATCTGTCACTAATGAATATGAGCATCCTAGAGTATTTGGGTGAACAGAACTTAGTTCAGTTTAACTGGTATATATAATAAAGGGAATGGAAGATGAGTCTAAAAATAAAATAGGAACCAGAGTAAGCAGAATATGAAACATCAGACTTTTCCATAAACAGGAGAAAAGCACTAAGCTCTTTTGAGCAGGAAAGTGATGTATCAGCAGTAGGCTTTGGAAAGATTAACACAGCAGTTGTTTACAGAATATTTCGGATATTGGAGATAAGGAAATAAGATAAGAAGCAATTTAATTTGTTCTACAGTAGAGACCAAATAAAAGAAATGGACTGCAGACATCGTAGAGGTCAACTTGCCAGGACTTTGTGATAAGTGAACGAGTACAGGCTTCAAAGCAGGGGGCCTGAGAGAATATGTAATTGAAGTACAGATGGTACTAGAAGGAACCAGTTTGAGTTAGAAGAAAATGACTCAACTGCAGACATGCTGTTCTGAGATTCCTGCAGATATCCAACAAGCAGTTGGAAGTGCAAAACCAAAATAAGGGAAAAGTACTGGTTGGAAATGTAGATTGGAGGACCATCAACATTCAGATTATACCTGAATCTCTGATTGTTGGATTGCCAAGAGGGAGAATGAAGATAAAAGAGCAGACTACTAAAGACATAGTCCTAAGATCCAAGTATATTTCACTAACAAAACCAGAAGAATGAGTTTATGAATGAGATAGGGAAGGGGTGATTTATATGATCAAAGAAAAGCCAGAAGAGCACAGAACATATTCTACCTGTCAATTGCTAAATAGAAATAATACCAAAATAGTGAATTTTAACATTTTAACACAGACATTCAGTTTATAGGATGGCAAATAACTGATTTAAAAATTGTTAACAATGCTTCGCACTCATAATGAAAATAAAGTAAAAGTCTTGAATTTTATGTCTTTTTTCTGTATATTTCTAATTTGATTACAAAGCCTTTATAAGAAAGTTTCTTTTTTAAACATTCCATTTCTAAAGCCTAGAATAACTTCCTAAGGAAGTTGTGAAATATTCAGACCCAGAATAGCTGCCTAGAAAATAAGTTCTGCTAACAATATAAAAAAATAACTTTCTTCTTTGACAGAATAGCTAAAGGTGATGAAATTATTTTCTCTGGGGCAGGTTTGGTGGCTCAGCCTGTAATCCCCAGCACTTTGAGAGGCCGAGGTGAGTGGATTGCCTGAGCCCATGAGTTCAAGACCTGCCTGGGCAACTTAGCAAGACCTCATCTCTACAATAAATAAAAAAATTAGCCGGGCGTAGTGGTACGCGCCTGTAGTTCCAGCTACTTGGAAGGCTGAGGTGGAAGGATCGCCGGAGCCCAGCAGGTCGAGGCTGCAGTGGCCGTGAGCAGCCACTGCACTCCAGTCTGGGCGGCAGAGTGAGACTCCAACTCAAAAAAAAAAAAAAGAAAAGAAATTATTTTCTCTTTAAATTATTCTAGTCCTATGGTAGCATTTTAGGAATGCATATTAAGTAGTATTATCATAAAAGACTTTTTTTTTAACTGCTACACATTTTTTACCATGTTATATTTAATCATAATAGATACAAAGGAACAACAAAATCAGCATATATAAATTAAAAATTAGTACATTGTTTCATTTTAATAATTATTCACCCCATATCTTAGATGAGAATTCAAGATAATAGAAAAAAAATTGTTTCTTCAAATAAGCATGCTTATGCCTATAAATCAAATTATAAATGAGATTTAAAAATATAACTGATATAAGATACTGAAATAGTATTACGGGGTAACCCCTTCAGGTCCCCTCCCACTGTGGGAGCATTTCTGTCCTCTCAATAAATCCTGCTAAAAAAGAAAAAAAAGAAATAGTATTACAAGTACATATTAGTACACTTGAAAATGTCCATTAAATATCTGGAAAACCAGAAATGATCAAAATTAACTCAAGATATATAAAATATAAATAGTGTAATAAACCAGGATTTTTTTTAAATCTAACAATTCTAGGGCTAGACAGTTTACCAATGAATTATTTTATAATTCAAGTAATAGTATGTAATATAGAAAAAGTAAAATGATTATTATTGCTCCTGATAATTGCAACATTTGATCAATGGTATGAATAAACATGGTGAAAAATGCAGCTATTAACACAGACAAATGCAAAAGGATTAAAAATGTACTAGCAAAGTAATTCCAATAATACATTAAAACTATTGATGATATAAGATAGGTTTGTACCAGAAATGGAAAAGGAAATTAAATCAATGAATTTGATAAACTTTAATATTCACATTAAAAAGTATTACCACTAAAATAAAAACATAACAAGATTATTCTCTTCATTATTTTAGATTAAGACAAAGTTATTATTTGCAGAGCACATGCTTATCTGCATATAATACCCCAGAGAGTTATCAGGAAACCAATTAGGTATTCTTGAAGACTTTTGCTACAAGAATTTAGATGTAATATAAATGCCTAAAAAGCAGTAACATGATTTTGTATTGCTGATGACTACTTACAAGATGAAGATAATTTATTAACAACTTAAGAAAAAAGCTACAACAGATTCAGAAATAGTCCTAACAAATTTATTAGAAATCTACATCAAGAAAACTGTAAAGCCTTATTTTTTAAAAACTACATAAATAGAAACATGAACTAGATGGTCTCCTGGATGGAAACAAATATCATATAAATATGAATTTTAAATGTAGTGACTTAATGCAACCTTCAGCATATCATTGGTATATTTTTGAGAAGTTAGCTGCATGATTCCAAAGTTCATCAGGAATAATAAAAATTGAAAGATAGCTACGATTCAATGGCATGACTTTTTTATACAAGAAAAAATGAATTAATGTTTTTTTTCAAAGAGCAAAGATGAAGATATATGCCAAGTCAATAACAATACTAATCTTTTGAGGATGGGACAAAGACAGTTTGCTGGAAAGATAAGACCATTATTTCTTTTTTTTTCATATGTTTTTCAGTGGTGGTGATCTTTCCTTTCTTCTGATTGTGTTTTTCAATTTTTAAAAAAGTTATTAAAGCAATAAAAGATGAAAATTTGTAGTAATATTTACCATCTTTGTATCAAATGTTTGATATCTTTAGTATATAAAGATATGTATCAGTAATAGTGCTAAATTTATTCTAATAGAATATTTTATAAATATTATCAAGTAATTGACACAATAAGTAAAAAGTTAAAGTTCAATATCCCTAGTAACAAACCAAATTAAAAACAAAATAGACACCATTTTTTATTCTTGTAATTTTGTGGTTTACAATGTTAAGACGGCTAAGGATACAGTGAGAGAGGCCCTCCCATGCCTTGCTGAGAGGAATGAAAATGTACATGGAAATCTGAATGTTAGATCATGGTGCATTTTTATTTTTCACTTCATACATTAGTGGATTTTTTAAAAATCTGCAATATAACATATTACTTTTACAACCAAGAAGATAAAAAGTATTTTAAATTTACTTTAGAAGCTAGAAATTTTTTAAAATTTTAGATTTCAAAGGGTAAAAGTGCATGTTTGTTACATGGACATATTGCATAGTGATGGGGATTGGACCTCATGTGACCCATTCCCCAGATAGTGAACATTATACCGAATTGGTAACTTCTTAACCTTAACCTCTCTCCCTGCCTCTCCACTTTTAGTGTCTATTATTTTCATCTTTGTGACCATTTAGCTCCCACATGTAGGGGAGAACACATGGTGTTTGGTTTTCTGTTTCTGAGTTAGTTCGCTTAGGATGTTGTTCTCCAACTTCTTAAAATATAGTACTTCTTTAAAACACCACTTTTCTTAACCATTTATTTGTATAAAACATGATTATGGCCTTGATTTCTCTCTCCAGTAAGTTCATTCATAACATTTTGGTATTTGAAATGAAAATATGCAATTTCTTCTCCTAGGGATGCTAGGTGGTAGATATAGCAATAACTACCGTAATACTAGTTATAGCCAAAATATTGAGCATTATGCTGGATACTTTACTAAGCTCTTCAGAGGCATTAATATTTTAATCATCAAACCCTATACAGTGGGTACTACTACTTACACCATTTTAGAGATAAATGAACTGAGGGTCAGAGAAGTTAAGTAAATGTCTGAGATGGTACTGGGACTCAAGGGTGGAATGCCAACACTTATTCCTGGCTACACCATATATTTATTTGCCATCTTTCCTGGAAGCTCACATAGCTTGAGACAAAATTTTCTCAACTCGATGTAAAATGAAAAAAATAACATTTGGCAATGTTGTGCAACCCAAATGATGTAATATATGTGAAAGCATTCTGAATAGCAAATTCTATAGATTTAATGCATTATTATAGAAAACAAAGATTAAGTATTTAAATAAAGCCTCCCCTTTAAAGGGTATCTTTCTTAACCTTGCCACTTATTTTTGTTCCACTCCTTTAAAAACTATGATATTTTGAGGGATTAATCCTTTTTCTTTAAATCCAATATCTGAAACTTTACCTACCCGGTGCTGCTCGTTATTATTTTGGTACACACTAACCTATTAGTGGCCTCTGAGAGTAAATCTCAACCACAGTACTTGTCTTCCTGTATAAGGCTTTAAATACAGTAAATAATAATATATCTACAAAGTGTTCTATTACATATTACTACTGTCAAAGAACCCCAGATGAAATATAAGAGAAAATAAGTTAGCCACATATGATTAAGAATGTAGTGAATACTTTACAATCAAGTTGGTTTTTTTTTTTTTGCACCTTAGATAAATTTTGGATGAATTACATTTTATTGATAATACCTCTCCTCACCCTAATTTCAGTTGAGCATTATGATGTTTTTCATATTGTCGCCTATTGACTTCCACTCCATTTTATAAGACAAGTACTCCAAAGAAGTGGCTAAAATTTTGAAACCATTTTTATAAAATGAACAGAATATTGAAGGAAGATCCTGCCATGACTGTAGAGTCCTACACAAGAAGTAGCTAGAGATATAGGTCAATTGTCCCCCTCTCCCCCAAAAAAATAGCTGACCGCCATATTTTCTTCTGGGTTTTTCTCTGTGATAAGGCACACAAAGAAAAAAAAATTGAAAAAAGAAGTTTGTTTTTTGTTTAAAAGTTCCATAGCAACATATGAATAGAAACAGCAGAAATACTTTTTATTCCCAAAATAAGGGTTTATGATGTTTCGATCTTACTTTCCTATGGATAGTGAAAGAATCTGGTTCATTTAAATCATGAGAGATACATGAAAATTTAGAAAGCATTTTATTGTAGATTCACAAATAGCACGACTACACTTTTTTTTTTTTTGAGTTGAAGTCTCACTCTGTCGCCCAGACTGGAGTGCAGTGGCCGCTTCCGGTCACCACAACCACCACCTGCTGGGCTCCAGTTATCCTTCCACCTCAGCCTTCCAAGTAGCTGGAACTACAGGCATGCGCTACCATGCCCGGCTAATTTTTTGATTTATTGTGGAGATGAGGTCTCACCAAGTTGCCCAGGCGGGTCTCGAACCCTCCGGCTCAGGCAATCCACTCACCTCAGCCTCCCAAGGCGCGGGATTACTACACTTTAAAGTGAATTATTGAGATCAGTAGTTTGTATCTTAGCTACATCATTGGTTAATAAAATGGGTTTTTAATTTTATAAACCTTAATACTTCATCTAGCAGTCTGATTTAGCCAGTACATTTTTTAAATGTATCAGCTAATTGAAGTAGCGCTTTAAGTAAACACATATAGACTTGAACATAAAGCATAAATAGAAGTGCACAGAAAAATGTGCCTGTTATTGGTCCTTAGGAAATTAATAATAAATGCTAACATTTGTTGATCTCTTACCAAGAGCCACATGTAATGTTCAGTTATGATCTGCATTACTTCTTTTAAACTTAATACTAATTTTATAACTAAGCGTCATTGCTATTTCATAGTCTAATGATTAAATGATTTGCCCAAGGACATGCAACAACAATGATGGAATTGGATGATGTAGGCATTGGGCTAACTCAACAAGCAGTGTTCCTCCCTCGCTGCTCATCTACACTCTGGGTACCTTCTATTTATTTTTCAAAATATTCACCACATAATGTAGAGTAATGAAAAATGTTTCAAATCGAAATTATCCTCAAAACATAAACAAATACTAGCTGCACTACAAGAAAGTCCTTATTGCTTAACCATGTCTAGAGTACTATTCCTAACAAAGCTTGGGGCTGAGGATGAGGGAGTAAAGAAGGGAAAACCCCTGGAGGAGTATGTCCGAATTAAAGAGGAGTATTTATGTACTGGACTCACTCTACCTCCCAACTCACTTTTCACGTGCTTTATGGGCATGGCCTTTCAACTACTCTTTCTCCTCCTGCAACACGCTTTCTTACAAAAAAAAAGATGTGGGGTACAATTCAGAGTTAGGTACATAAGTGGTCATTGTACAGGTAAAGTGTGGGTACCCTTATTGATGCTATGTGCATCAATAGTAGTGTACCATTACTGCCAGTCCCTTTCTTATAATATTATAATAATGTTAATAATGTTCAGGGTCAGCTTATGAGTGAGTACAAGTAGTACTCAGATCTTTGTTCCTGTGATAGATCACTGAATATTACAGACTCTAATTCTATCCAAGTTGCTGCAAAATTCACAATTTCATTTTTCTTTATGACTGCATAATATTCCATCATATAAATGTGCCACATTTTCTTTAACCACTCACTGGGGATAATTTATCCTACGGGTCTTTGCTTACAAATGACCTCTCCCAGGAAGCCTTCTTCTCCCCACACTTCTTTTTTAGGTGCCTTTCCTCTTCTTGTCCATAGCACCCTGCCCTCCTTCCTATCATAACATTTCTATCTCATACACATACACACACACACACACACACACACACACACACACACACACACACATACACACACACATTGTATTATAATCCTCTACATTTATATGTCTGTCTCTTCTAGACTATCAGAACCTTCTAAGCAAGGGTAATGAGTTTTTTATTCTTCCTATTGTAATAATAAATTGTAATAATCATAATTAATTAGTGTCATAGAAATCAACACCCAAGAAGTATTTGTTGAATGAACAAATATATAGAAATAGATTTCAAAGTATTCACAGCTTGCAATGCATTTTCTCATATGTTACTTTAATTATCATGAGCACCTATGGTGAGCACAATAGTCTCATTTTTAAATAATAAGAAGGCAAAGACACAGAATAGCTAAAAAAAAAAAAAATGTTCAAGGTCACAAATATTGCAACGAAAAGAAGTGAGACTCAAACTCATGTCTTTGAACTCAATGTCCAGTATTGTTTCCTTCACAACCCAGGTGAGAAAGTGATCTCCTGGAAATAATATAAGAGCTACCTCCCATAAACCAAATTTCATGCTCTAAAAAATGTTACTGCACTGAAGTGATTGCATTCCACAGAACTTTTTAACTTTCCATTTCAAGTTAACTGTTTATTGCAAAACACAGTGGTAGTAAATAATAGATACACTCTTTGCCCATGAGAAAACCTAAAGTTCATTTGGAAGGATCAGAGAAAAAAATACAACTTCAAGGCAATAAAGAGATACTATAAGAGAGTCAATAGTTCCATTTTGAACGATCTTTATTAAGTATTTCTGTGTGACAAACTTGGTGCAATGTGCTAGGATATTAGGATTTAATAGGGAATTATGGCTCCCAAAAGAAAGAGATGCTACCTAGAGGTTGATTAAGGATAGGCACATGGAAGTGGTAGAATCTGAGACAAAATTTGAAGAGTGGGATAACCTTTACAAGACCAGGAAACCTGCATTTGTACTCCCCGAATCTAAAACTATAAAATCTTTAAAAAAAAGAATAGGGATTCTGCTTTAAAAAAAGGGAAAAAAAATAAATTGTATGAAATACATTTTTTAAAAAGACAAGAATAATGTTGGTCCTTCTGAGATGATAGTGAGAGACATTAAATAAAGTTACAATGTAGAAATTTATGTAACATGTTTTCAACAGAGCCAGTTTAAAGTGAGAATAAAAACTGGGTGTATAAGAGTGAAATGTTAGGACCTTAAATGCTAGGCTAGAATAATTCTTTCACAATTTGCCAAGCAATAGGTAGCCATTGAGAGTTCTGAGCAGGAGAATGACATTATTGGAACTGGGATTTATAGAGATTGATCTACCAAGTGAATGCAGAATGTTGTGAGAAAATAAAAGCAGGGATACTGGTCAGGTTTTCAAAGGTAAGTATGATAAAGTAACATAAGTTAATTATACCATTATATCACATAAAGTATTCAGGTGACCTGAAATAAACACATTCTTTTAATTTATTCCCTAAAATAGATAAAATGATTTTAAGAGAGTCCTCACTGATGAATTTTTATACTAAACAAAATACCTATTAGGGTGTGAGATTGCAACTCAGTATGGTTAAATTAGGTTTGTTATTTCTCAGAACTAGACTCCCTTTGGTAGTTATAGTGAATTTCTATTGCAAATTTAAAAAGAAGAAAAACATAAAGCACACAGCAATTTGTCATAGTTATTGCAGGTGAC
Organism: Carlito syrichta; assembly: GCF_000164805.1. Taxonomy (NCBI): domain Eukaryota; kingdom Metazoa; phylum Chordata; class Mammalia; order Primates; family Tarsiidae; genus Carlito; species Carlito syrichta. Next base: position 406,569 of record NW_007232947.1, on the reverse strand, counting down.
ATCTAAACTGGCAGGGTGCGGAAGTGCAGACAAAGGAAAGACATATAAATTAGACAAATCAAAGTTTTGGTAGACTCATTCACAAACACCAACAGAAGTATATAAAGAGATAATGAACTTGTCTAAGGTTATTGCTGCTGAATGAGTAAGCCCAGATATCTATCAATTCTAAATGTATTCTACAGGATGTTCAAGTTAAAGAACCCATTTTTAGAATATTTGTTTTTCTCAAATAAGTTAACCAAAATATTTTATATAGTATGTATTCATTTTAATTTTGTCAACATTAAGTATATTCTGCTAATTATTACAATTGACACCTATAAATATCTTAGGGGATCAACTTCAATAATTTGACTTGATGTTTTTCCCAAATAAAATAGAAAGATACTTGCTTCCGTGCTGATCAATGAATTTGGCACTTATAAGCACTGAACAAACAGTTCTTTAATAACAGATATTTCATACTACAGAGCCCTTGAAATATTGTATAAATATATTTATAAATATTATACTTGTCGGGAAAAAAGAGCCTCTCCGGGCTTTAAATCCCAAGAGATGATCTACAAAAGAAAATTTCTATTGCCAATTAAATTTTGGAAATTTACATATCTCTTTGTTTTGATGATACATACTTCACATTAGTATATTAAAGTCTGATATGTCCTGCCTAAAAATAAAATCTATTTGACTATTTAACCCAGTGCTTTTCAAACTTATTTAGTCACATAATCCCTTTATTTTCCTTGAGCAGCTATTCATATCGCAATGTGACTTTAGAAAACTTTGCCAGAGAACAAGGAAGGCAGCATTACATACCAGGGAACTGTGAAGTTTTAATACAAGATCAGTTCACCACTAACCCCGCTTTCCAAAAACTTGCTATTGAGTCCCACTGACATTTAACCTAGATATTTACAGAATTTCCATGATCCTAGCCAGTTCTGCCTCAGAAATAGAAAATTATCTCTGATTATCTTGTCCCCCCATCTGGGCTGCCTCCATTCATCCATTCAGTCAGTGCTTTCTGTGTTCTGACACCACAGCAGGAAGCATGCTGTATGCTGAAGATAAGATAGTGCACAGACACCTCCATGGTTCTCACCTGTACTAAACCAAGTGTGTGGTAGAAGAAAGAGACCAGGCAAGAGTCTGATCTTTCTTTGCTAAGGAAAATACCTTGCACTCTGGGAACTCTCTTGGTGGATTAAGGTAGTCCTATGAATAAATTGAAATCTGAAGGATGAGTAGGTGAGAGGTAAGGAAGAAAATCCAACAAGGTCTTTGTATGCGACAGCTTGATTTTTAGGAAAAATTAAATGCAGTGATTCACTCTATCCATCCATGCAGTATAGAGCCCAAGGGAAATTTTTTTCTGTTGGATTTTGCCTCTCAGGAAAGCTTAGAAATGCTATCCAAATCCTGGTACCCACAGAATAATCTGGAGGTGAAAGGAGGTAGCATCATGGCTCTTACAAGTTTAGACTTCTCCTCCTTCATTGGTAGCTGCAGGTACTGGGAGGTAAGAAGGCTGATGCTTGACTCTCCTCCCACCCCTGAATCCCATGATTCAATTCCACAGTTGCAAAGGGCAATACTGCTAAGTCACAACTCCCCTTGCAGTATTTTTCCTCTGGGGTTTTATTCAACCATGGAGAAGTTCCTTCATGCATCATTTGACTCTTGGTCATATTTGCAATGAGGACACTTCTTCACTGAGACAAATATAGCTTTTTGAAGTATGTTCCCAAAATACGGGATATGTTAAGACACTTCTGTCCAGGCCTATATTGATCTGTTTACTTCTCATCAAAATACTAATTTGTCTTTGAGGAAAAGCCCACTAGATTGTGACTTCAATGTGTATGCCACATGTAAGCAAAATTAAAGGATTTCTACAAGTGAAATTTCAGCTTTATTCATATGAACTCAAAAACACCAAATTGCCGACATTCTAGTACAATGGAGATTAAAATGCTAAAAGATGAAAAACTGGAATATGTTTTGTATGTGATAACTCTGCATTTAAAAAAAATAAGAACATTCACAGGACAATGGGTCTCATTTATCATCCTGACCAGACCTCTCCTACTCTTTTCTCTTTAAAGTTGAAAATGGTGCAATTATTCTGTTATGCCTCATAAAATAGTAAATTATCTCCAATTACTGTAAATTCAAAATAGCAGTAAAATGCTTGTGTAGAACAACATACTCCCCATGGTCATCTTGAAATTTATTACAATATCATAAAATTGTAACTCTGAAAGGAGCTTCAAAAACATGCCTAGTCCATTTTTGTTGCCTCTGGGCAGGACTGATTGCAAATAATTCCAGAAAACTATCTAAAGAGAACATTCCACAATTATCCTTGCTAGCTAAAAGGTTCAATTACACTTATATAGCAACAAATATTTTTCCTATAGATGAATTTCTTATATGTTTTCTTATGCTCATATTCAGAATGATCTCTCTGCAATCAATCAACCAATCAATAAATCAATAACTTTACCCCGTGAACTTTTTAAGAAACCTTTCATTTCTTTGCCTTGATGTATCTGTTTTCATCTAAAAGACAACACTGCCTAGATAAATATTTAACCACCATAGATGACTCAAAAATAGTGTTTTAAGAGCAGTAGGGGAATCTAGTCTTTGCACAAAACATGTTTGTTGTTCTTCCCGCAAAAACCATAAAGTAAGTACAGCTTCCTCCCCTGATGTTATAGAATATTAAGCAATTTTTTAAAATTGTAATTACTCATTTTTGCTGGAAATTTGAGAGATATTAGATATGCTCTGAAGAACTTTAACACGGTCTGCTGTTCGTTTATTGCTCAACATACCACCTAGGTTCCCTTCCACAGTCTAATGCTGCTTTGAGTGTTTTCAGTAGAGTTCTGAGCCGTTAGGCTGTCAAGGGAATGTGTATTAAGTTCTTACCCAATTTCTCTCTTCTCTACACTCTGGAAGTTATAAGGTGCAAAAGAGGTCGAGTCTAATGAAGTGAAAAGGATAGCAGACAACTTTTGAAAATCAATCTATGCTTGATACTTGGCTCTGTCACTAATTAGCTGCATGACCTTGGAAATGTCCTTTGTCTTCTCTAAATTTCAGGTCTCTTGTCATTAAAATGGGAATAACAATGCTACCTCATAGATTAGAGGAGGATTGAGTGAGATAAATTATAGGAAACAAATAATAGATGGCCAAGTAAGTTGACCCTCAGCTCACATTTGTAGTTGCTATTACTGATATTCTTTTTAGTAGTATTACTATATCTATTGGGAGTTCCAGAGGATGGTGACCCAAAAAGCTCAACAGAAAAGTTTAAAATTTATATTAGTGTTCCCTGGGGGCAGTGGTTAGGATTTTACACTAGTAGCACTGTATACAATGTCCACTAGATAGTAAAAAGTAAGTGAAAATTAAGAAGGCAGAGTATTTTCTCTATGGGTTGGTGAGGTGTTGCTTTAGGAACCCCACAAAATCTATAACCAAGCAAATCACCCTCTTATTTGTATCTTACTTTATAAATGAGGAACTCATAAGTTAGAATATTCATATAACATACCCAGCATTACTCAACTAGGATTCAAATCCAGGATTTCTGAGTCCAAAGTCAGTGCTTTATTCACTTATACTAGTCTTCATCCTCTTCCATCTACAACAGAATTCCTTCCGATATTCTTCTCCAAGCAGTCAACCCCATCACCATTGCTGATTTTGAATTCCCATAGCATTTTATATTCACTTTATCATAGCATAATTATTTGTGTATTCTATCTCTTTTTTACAAAATTATGAGAGAGGTAAAGTAGAATTTTCTATTCATTCATGTATCTCAAGGCCTATACCTGAATTTGAGTTTGGCCTCTAAAGGGCTGAATGGGCCAGTTGCTCCTCTCCCCCTCCAGTGAACAGGGCAAGCAGACTTCTATCTGGGATCCTCTGATATCCATAAGCAGCTCTCCAAATAGAGAAGCATCCATGTAGGGATTGGTGGGGAGTCAGATTAATGAGGAAGCCACAGTACAAACATTTTTAAAGCCTTTCCGTTCTGGACTAAGGATAAATTCTTGAGCTTCAAAGTTGTTTCTTGAAAACCCTGTTACTGGAGAGATTAATCTACCAGCAATACACAAAGACAGATTAGTGAGAGATGGAGATTCCAATAAAATTATTCACAGGCTAATTAAATTCCTCCTTCACTCAGTTTTACTACAATTAAAATGTGAAAGGTCTATTTACATATTTTGGTGCCTTGATATGTATTGAGAAATACAATATTGTTAAGTGGGTTTTCCCTTTGCATTTCTCTGCTTTAATATAATACAGTCATTATCCATGTGGGCCCACAGTGCTCCCTGTTAAACTCACCAACTGCTGTTCTGTACATTCCCTCAGCCGATTTATTTCAATTTCAGAAGGAGCAACCAACTCCACAGTGGATGACTGCTGACTGCAGTTCCACACCATCACTCTTCAAGAGTAAACTTACATCAAGCAAAAAGCTTCCACATGTGAGCCTGGGTGTGATCAATCTCTTGTTAGCAGCAGCCACAGCTTTAGGCCTGGTAGATCCCAACTCACCTGCCTGTACCGCAGGACAGGCTTTTTATATATTTTTTTTTTAAAAAAGCTATGGAAAAAGTAAAAGAAAACAAATAGGTTGTACAGAGAAGATTTTCAATTCAGTCATTGGCCCATGTAAGAACTAGGTCGTATATATTACATAGATAGTGTTGGCCAGATATCATAAATGCTGATGTTTACTTTTGAATGAAATTCTATAACTCTTAGGATAGCAGCTTAAAACTCACTACCTTCAGAGTTAGGAGATTAGAGCCTAAATGCGGAAACTTTTCATAAATGGCAATAATCAATTTTAAATAGCAGTATTTACAAAATAAATTTGAGCCCGACACAAGTTAGAAAATCTATAGCAAAAAGTCAAGAAAGGCACTCGTGTGTTTGATCTCCTTGCTCTTGCCTCTGATTTTCTCTGTATACATATTTCATCAAATAATTTGATACTTGTAGAGGTGATCCAGGCTCTTATTTGACAAGATCCTTTATTCTTGAACTGTGTTATCACTTGCTCCATTACCCTATTATCCCTAGTTGTGGATAGCATATTAGAATGAGTCATTTTGACATTTAAATGTGTGTCTATGAATTATTGGTTATGTATTATCACATTCCAGCTAAAATTATTTTAATATAGAAACCGGTGTTTCTGGAAATATACTTGGTATATGTACAACAGTCTACTAGATTAGGTTTTTCAAAATTTGGGTTGCACATGATCATAATGTTAAACACCTTTCATGTATAATTTTAAGAAAGGTTTTTTCACGAAATTTGAATAGACAAGTCATTTCATTCAAGTCTACACAATTTTCATATGCTAGTCGTGGTGTAAAAACTAATGGTATATTGTACTTCTGCTCTTGTTTAAAATGATGCTAACCAAGTTTACCATCTCTACCATGTAATAAAGCAGACAGCATAGTGTAAAAATTAGGAAAGAAGAAACAGTCAGTAAACATCAATGTTGGTTGAATCACATCATACATGTGTTATCTCCTCTAAGTTCCACAACACAAAAATGAAGTAGTTATTACTTAACTTTCAGAGGTATTAAATAATTTACCAAACATGCCCAGCTTGCTCTTCACCTCTGCTGCACAGGCTTCTACCCTGAGCACTCTGTTTTTCTATAGTACATAATTTACAGGGGTGATCTCATCTCTTTACTTAGTTCCCTTTGCTACTTACATACACTGACTACTTCCTAAGCCCATTATTCTTCACTGTTAGTGTTCTCCTCAGCCTCAGACCCATAATTAAACTGTCTGTTAAACATTTCCCTTTCCTTTTCCCTAGATATTTCATCCTCCAAATATCCACTATTAAATTTCCTATTCCCTTTACTCTGTCTCCTGTATTCCTCAGTGCCTGCTGGTACTATCTAGCCAAGGTAGGAAAGGGATGGTCATTTTCTTTTTCTCCATTATCCATAATGTTCTCCTACAAATTTTACCTCCTCAGCATTATCCAAGAGCAACCAAAGAATCTGTCTGTGTCCTCTCCCTCCTCACTAACCTCTCCTTATTGTGTCTATTTTCACCTCTTGTCTGGACTTTTGCAGGTTCTCCTGCCATCAGACTTAATGCCCTCAACTCTGTTCCCCATACCACTGCTGGAAAAGTCTATCCACATTATGCAAATGTGCCATGTCCCTTTTTAAAACTTTCAGTGATTCTCCATTTCCTGTAGAAAACAGATTGAGCTCCCGAACAAGGCAACCCTTGATCTGGTTCATACTTTCTTCTATAAAGCCTCATCCCTCTTCAATCTTGACTTCCATATTTTTCTCCAGAAACACAAGTTCTTATATTGATTTTTCTTTAGTTAGACTATTTCTTCTGCTGAGAAAGTCTTTCTTAACTACATTCTCACTTTTTCTAGTTGGTTCCTCCTCACTTTTAAAATTCAGTAAATGTCATTCTCACCAGAAATCCTTCTCTCACCCAGTCTTACACAAATTTATAAAGAGTTTATATTCTGGAAGTTGTTAACTAGGTGTCTAGAGAGTTGACTTGACATCATTGGTGTTAGGGCTTAGTGAGCAGAAACGTCTGCTTGCAAATGAACTTGAGAAACCGAGGACTCGCTGAAACAAAGAGGAACATTTCAAATAATTTTGGAAGATTCTTTTACTTTCTGAATTAATTCATAAGTTTTTTTCCTAAGCTAAATTACTTAAATAGCTTTATTCTCCCCTTGAGTAAGGATGGAAACTAATTAGGCATCCTCTGAGGCACAGATGGGAAAAATATCATCTCCCTTCCTCTTTCCTTAATCCTCAGTATAACCAGATGTAGTGAAGGTCCCAGCTGCCTCTTAAAGACCTGCTGTGGAACAACAGGATCCAAGAGACTGGGCCAGCCAATCAAGTTTAACATTTGCATCCAAAGGCCTCCCCAGAAGCAATGAATGCAACTCCCCAACTCCCTACCCGCTCTACTACTTATGGGAAATAGCACCACGCAAAGAAATGTGTCTGGGCTTTGGAAAGAAAAATATTTACCCAAGTCAGAACGTCCTTATGTGGTGAGGCAAACCCAGTCGATTCAGGAGAGCAGAGCAATTAATTTATTTATAATTTTTAAAATACAAATTGCAGAATTGGAGAGAGCTACTTAAGGCATCTTCATGGTTATCATGTTTCTTAAATTGCTATTTAGCAATCAGTATTTCACAGCACATAAATTATCAAAACTAACACATTATCAGTAAAACTGGACTTAGATGGCACATGCTTATGCACACTGTCCTCCAAATACAGTCCCACTGCACCTTGAAAACTCTTTTTTTCAAATGTAATGATGTAGAGGTATGAACTGGTGCTCACTGTAGTGAGCTATATTGTTTCAAATAGTCAGACACTATGTGTTGTCCCAAAATGGCCTTTATAGTATTGTGGGGCCTCAGTCTGAAATATCACATTGTCCTCCCTAAGTATGTATATTATATATAATCATACACACACACACACACACACACACACACACACACACACACACAAAATGTAGGTTTGGAATCTGTTTCTTTTCCTTGAGATTACTCCTAACCTGTCTTCTGCTCTCATGAGCACCCCACTGCCCATGTCCACACTGCTTATTGCCCTACCTGACTGAGTTTAGCTCCCAGAGACTCACTCAAGCCACCCCCTTCCCAGGCATTCCTGAAACTAGTATATGAAAGTTTTTGGTCAACAGAAGTAGGCAGCCTCTTATGTCAATGGAGAGTGAAAGGTTTTTTATTTATTTTTTATTTTGTCTATTGGGTTTCTCTGACATCCTATTCACAATCTTGAATAAAATGTAGGGAGAGTTTTCAGTGGCATCAAATAGATCTCAAAAGAAAGGTAGATGGTTAGTCAACATTGCTAACCTAGAGTAGATTTCAGAAGCAGGGTCTCTCTGCAATGAAATATTCAATTTTACACTTTTGTTCTATTTCCATTTAGGACCTGCTAAATACAGACAATCACAATCCACCCCCATCATCACCCACAAGCTGCTCCAGTGTCTATCCCTGGGTGTTTATGCCTTAGTGTAAGTATAAGGTCAGACTAGAGACTGCTAGTGAACAATAAGCCTGCTAAACATGTGTACTGAGTCATCTCAGATGCTCCCGGAAAGAAAATTTTTTTTATTAGACACTTTCAAAAATAAAATTCTGGAGCCAAGAAGTATCTTCAGTCCTTCAAAGGGTAAACCTTGTATAGCACAATGTCAAGCCTTCTAGTTGCTTAACTATCAAGAACCTGACGACAGCGTATTGAACAACATGCAATATAGTAGATATAATTCAAGTCAGTTAACATATACTGAGTTTTTAACATGTGATAGCCAGATGTATTCCAAAAAATGTCAAAAGCCTTTCTTCTCTGAAAAAGGGAACCTAGGAAAAGCTGAATTTAGCTATACATGTTAATGAAAAATTCTTCTCTTGTCATTGCTTTCAGTCCTTTTTGAGGTAGATGTCTTCTATCAGGTTTTTTGGCAAGATTTATAAGATTCTTCAAATTATAGATCTGTAGCACACATCTTAAGTACACTGTCATTTCTTCAAAACTATCATCACTCATGTAACTAGATATAAAAGACTGTAGAAAAGATATGAAATTTGAAAGAAGTCAATCAAGAGAGTCAAATTTCTAATGTGTGTGAACTTTTAACTAGTTATCAAAAGTTTCCTGTAAATTGAGCTATTACTGAACTTGAATGTACCTAATTCATATTCCAAATATGATTAGTAAGGCAAATTTTTCTGGTTATATATAAGCTCCATTCATTTTATCACCTATAAATTGAATCTGGTAAATTTGAGTAAGAGTTAATTGAAGCATGATGATATATAAGGTAATGCTTTGTTTTCATCCAGTCCTTAGTAAATAATAAATTCTCAATTATTTTGATAAAAGTGTTTTTTATCTTCCCCATATTGCCTAAGACTCTGAGTTATAATTCTAACTATTCATCCAACTTGCTCTATTTTTTCATATAAATGATGACACCTCCTAAGTAAAGTGATCATTAACATTCATCATTTTAAAAGTTATTTTACTGAAAATTAAGAATTATAATGAGAGGAGAACCCGGTTTTTCAAGAGAGAATTGTACCCTTTCTTATAGTGACAAGTTCTGCAGCCACTCACAGACACATGTATGCTTAATTCAGTTATGATGGAAATAATATCTTTTAAAACCTTCAAACTAAGTTACCGTTTTATCTACTCAAGTTTCTATTAGGTTCTAACACTAAGCAAAACAGAAGTTAGTGGATTTCTATGAAAACTCTACCTTAAGTTCCTGCCTATCTAAAAATGTGCCTAAGATTGGCTGTCTAAGCATTACAATTTTTATCAGCGGATCCAGTTTCTGTACCATTCCTTTTTTTACTAAGCTATCTAAAAGAACTGTGTGTGAGTGTGTGTGTGTTTGTGTGTGTGTGTGTGTGTGTGTGTGTGTGTGTATGTGTGTGTGTAGAAAGTAGTTGCAGAGATAAAATAGAAAAGGATAAATCACTCATTAACAAACAAGTAGAATCCATTTTCGGATTCCTTGACAATCACTTCAGAATCAGGGAAGGGACTCCTGGAGGAAACAAAATAGGTAACTATGTTAAGAAATATTAACAACACTCATTGTTTATTTCATTTAGTCATCTTGGTATTAACATCACCTCCATTCTACAGGTAAGGTAACTGAAGCTCATAGAAATTGAGTGACTTGTTCAAGTCCGTGCTCTTAACCACAGCATTGCATTATTGAATTGAAAATAGTTTGTTTACTTAAAATTTTGAAACACATTTATTGCAGGAATATAGGACTTTTGTGCATAGAAATTTATTTTATATATCTTTTTCCTCTGGCTAAAATAAAGTAGAAGCACTTTACATTTCCTTAAAACTAAAATCTAAAGTTTTAGTTTTCCATTTTTGCTGTTATAACTCTAATTAGTGATTCCTAATGAATCAAGATAAACCAGGAACGCTTTTAAAAAGTGAATGAATATAAGTTCTTTATTTTCTTGACCAATAAATTAACAAAAAAAAATAAGAGACCATCAATAGCTTTACTCTTCCTCTTAGATGAAGAGGAGGCTAATTAAAGACTTTCAGATGCTATGAAGTAATATCTTCCTACTCCGATTCTGTTTTGTTATTGCTTTTGTTGTGGTTTTGACTAACGTTTATCAAGTGTATACTATGTGCCAGGCTCTGTGACAGAAACTTACATCTAAATATTTAATATTTGTTACAACCCCATAAGGTTTTTCTGAATGAAGCCACAGTGAAATTTAAAAAAAAAAAAAATTCTTGCAGATAGGTGAGCAAGATTCACTCTCTAAAAGTCATCCTCTTACTCACACATTTTGACTCTACCCTAAGTATAGCCGGAAGTATGCTGCTTTTCATAATTATGTGGCCTGCCATAGAGAAGAAGTCTCTAGCACCAACATGATATGATAGGAAGCACATAGATGCCTGGTATTTGAATGTGCTATTTGCAGTTTTCTTGCTATATGATCTTGGAGGCAATACCAAACCTCGGAGTCTTCATTCTCTTAATTGAAATTTTAAAATTATAATACCAAATGCAAGGACTTAAAGTATAATTAGACAAAATATAGATAATCTGGGGGAAAAGTGACCAAGAAATAACAGAGTATTACCCTTACCATCATCACCATCGTCATCATCATCACATGATACATTCTCAGATTCTTTGGGAAGAAAATGAGTAGAAAATAAATAGAAAATAAGACTCCTCTGTGTGGTTATTATAGATATTGTAGATATATCTACAACTATATATATATATGTCATGTTTGGTGATTAGAAAATTATATGTCTTCTATTTTTGTATAATATTAATCAGATGTCCATCCATAAAGGTTTAAAAAGTATGAAGTATCTTGAGTATAATTGAAGAATTTAATTAATTGCAATGAAGCTAAAGGGAAAAAAAAAGACTGAAGGATAAACTAGAAAAGAAAGGAGGAAAATTGAGAGACAGTGAAAAAAACAAAAATGATACTCATTTTTTCTTGATTCTCTGCCCTTATGTAATTTTTTGACTATAAGATTAGTATATGCATTCTTGGATCTTTTTATTTCTGATGAAGAGTAATCTATTCTTTGGTGTGTGTCTTAGGGCTCAGTAGATTGCTTTAATATAGAAGGTTAAACCATAGAATCCTCAAAAAAAAATAGATAGAATCTATTAAAAAGTGTTCAAATGGAAAATAACTTAACAATGTTGTTTTCTCCTTTTTCTTCATCCTAGTTCAGGACTTCATTTTTCTTTGGTAAACACTGTGAAGCAACAACAGTGCTAGAGCTCTCAGCTTATTTGTACAACATTTAAAATATTTTTTAAAAAGCCAGTCCTTCAACAGCCCCAATAACAATATGAAGTTCATTAATAGCCATAGCACAGTCCTGAATCAGGGACAATCACTCTTCCGGAGCAGATAGACCCCAAGTTTCTTCTTGTCTCTGCATTAAGGCCTTCTTATCAAGGAAACCTTTCCTGACATCACCATAGAGAGTAAGTCCCCCAGACCATCAATCACTACTCTTCTCATTCAGATTTTTCTTTGCTTTTTTCAGAACACTTCTCACAATGTAACATCTCTTTTATTAACGTAAGTCTCAGCCCATTAGAATGTAAACTTCATGAGAGCAGACTTTCTTGTGTTCACTAGTGTATGGCATAGAGGATGAATTCAGTGATAATTATTTCAATGATAATCCAGTGATTGTTAAATGAGTGAATATTAAAGATATTATCTTCTGGAAGAGTAAAGTCCTAATTGATTAGATTTTTAAGACAAACACAAATTAATATCAACACATTTTAAATAGAGAGTTTGCATCTTCATTGTATACGTATGTGTGTGTGTGTATATATATATATATATATATATATATATATACACACATATATAGTTAAATGTGCTTAATAATAGCTAGAATTGTCACTTAAATAATTCCAGTGAAATAGTCACTTTGGAGGATTTACATATGCAGTGTCAAATGATCTCATTCAAGGTGTCTATCTGGACACCTCAAAATGGTGTTGGTAACAATTATTTTCAAATTCAGAATAAGATAGTACTCCAGGGATCCTGAATTAGTGAGCAGGTGTAAAGGGTACCAGAGTCTCTGTTACCATATTTTGAACTCAAGATTGTAGTTACAGTAGCGCCTACCAATTACCTGTGCTTGTTTGTCAATCCTTTCATATCAACTCTGAATTCAGTAAAACTGTGGCTTTCAACTTGAAAGTTAGCACCTATGTTACTTAAGTACAATTATGTTTCATTCACGTTCATGAGAGACTCCTATCTCAGACCACAGACCCCCAGGAAGAGACTGTGGGAAGTCTGCTAGAGGCATCTCTCAGTGTTTATTGTCTCACACAATTTCAATTTAGCCCCAAAGTTTCATGTTTTATTCAAACAAAATAAAAGCTCAGAAATCCTCTGGACCTACCCTCCACTAAAAGCAGACAAGTGACATTTGTTACTTAAGCATAATCTTTTAGTGCCTCACCTTCCTCACCCAAGTTTTGCTCATCAGAGTATTCTTCCCAGAGGCATAAACAAGTTCTGGTAGGCACGATTTTCTCCATCTTTTACCACCGCTTCATTGTTTTATTTTAGCAATGTATAAATTCATTTTTGCTAATATTAAATATGCTTGCTATTAAGCTAATGTTGGTCAGATGAAACATTCAGCAGAAATGCCACAAGATACATGGAGAACAGAACACAATTTGCTCTGGGTAGGAGATAAAGAGTATAGATGTATGCCAAACCAAAGAAAGATCAAATACTCAGTAGACACATAAAACTTTCCCTCATGGGTCTGTGTGAGAGTACAATTAGGCTGATAAAAGTCCTACTGAAAGGAAGAGTCACTGTTGAAGGAAGATCAATTGAATAGTGTATTGACCATGGATGCAATTTTCTAAAGCTTTGTGGAAATATTGATGTACTCTAGGAGGGATTACATTGTAAAATTTGCTGTCTCATTCACTATATTTGAGTATTTTAACCCCACGAAGTCTGAGTGTCAGCAAAGATTTAGTACTTGAGAGTGTGCTAAGAGTACAAAGTAGTTAATCTCTGGGTTAAATTTTGCAGTTTAAATCAGGACACTAACCAACACCTTTTAGCAGCATACTGAAGCCAGAAAAGGCAGGAGGTAGGGAGGTGGTGACTTTTAATATAGTGAACCTAAGCACAAATCTTCTAGCTGTTTTGTACAAATGTGTAAAATTCCATTTAAGTCACAGTGCTTTGGATGGAATATAAATTATATCAAAGATGATACAATATGGATACACTATAAACATTTACAGAAATATATTATCTTGCAAATGAATAAAGACCTCTGAAAATGACCAAATGGAGATATAATATATAAGCAAAACTCAAATAACATTTTTAGATTAAAGTTTACAGCTCTTTATAAGAAACTCTATAAAAGCAAGTACACTTTTTTTGTATTCCTTTATGCATAAAAATAGGAAAAATTTGCTTAGATCTAGCAGGAGTTCTAGGGTATACAGTCATAGCCACCAAGGAATTTTTATGCTCATCTGGAAAAGATTCCTTTTCAGGAATTGAGTGTTTTCTCACAGTAAGTTATAACTAAGTGACAATAAATATAGTAGTGTGAGACACTTTTGAGGGAGAAGGTGCTAAAACAGATTTAAAAGTACTAACTGATCTATACCAAGCTTTGCTCTGAACAAACTGAAACAGTTACTCTAGAAATAACAGCTAGCCGCCGGGCTCGGTGGCTCAGCCTGTAATCGCGCACCTTTGGGAGGCTGAGGTGAGTGGATTGCCTGAGCCCACGGGTTCAGGACCCGCCTGGGCAACTTGGCGAGACCTCATCTCTACAATAAATCAAAAAGTCAGCCGGCGTGGTAGCGCATGCCTGTAATTCCAGCTACTTGGAAGGTTGAGGCGGAAGGATCACCGGAATCTATCAGGTCGAGGCTGTGGTGGCCGGGAGCGGGCACTGCACTCCAGTCTGGGCGACAGAGTGAGACTCCAACTCAAAAAAAAAAAAAAAAAAAGAAAAGAAAAGAAATAACAGCTATTCTCAATATCATTTGCCATCCTACGCATTATATTGTCCACCATCTCAAAACTCACTAAAACTTACCATCGTTCTCCTTGAATGTCTTTTTCCACACATCTTGAAAACATAGGAATTGGCTGCCTTGATTCTGGATGATCTTTTCAAGAATGTTTATATGACAAAGTGCTTTGGAGCCATTGATTCGGAATAAAGGTCAGGCTGGTTTGTTTGCATCCCATTATAAAAGATTTGAGTATTCTAAGATGAAGATTTCTCAGTTGTGATGCAAACCTACTATGTGCACATTGCCTGCCTGTGTCATGCCATATCACCCCATGGGACTTGGATGTCAAGGGAAACTTGCATAAATATAAAACTTAAATAGTCCCATATATAACAAAGTCCTTTGTGTTTATCCCAGGAGTCTCATGTCTTCTACCAGCTTCCATGAATTTGTAGCAGCCTAACTTGTCAGCTTACAAGTAGGTCAGAATCTCAACCCATTCATAGTTCTTAACACAAAATCCATAGGGAAGAGGTAAAACAAATAATCATTGCAATAACGACATTTAATCCAGTTAAGTCTTGGATAGGACATGGGACAAGGATCTGGAAATCACAATCCTACTGCATTACAACCTTTTTGAGTTATTGAAGAAAATTATTTCACTTGTTCCTGGACCTCAATTTCCTAATCAATAAAGTTTTTGAAGGAAGATGGCAGCACTTTAAGGTCTTCCTAACTCTAAGTTCTTTTGAGTTGGGATTTTTTCAGTGTGTCTCATAACTCTGTCCCTCATTCCATCCACAAAAGTTATAAATGTATAGCTGCAGGTGATCATTTAAAAATCAGAGAATGTTAGATCTGGAAAGCACCTTAGAGATGATCTACTTTAGAGACTTCCATAATTAAGTTATGATCAATTGTAGGGTGCTTCAGAGAAAATCTAGAGTCTCCAAAATGCTTCAGTGAACCTTAATTTTCATATAAATTTTAACTAGTGTTTAAATGGTAATAAGACCTCATATATACTAAAATGTGTTATAAGCCTAAGGCTAACACATAGAAGACAAACAAAGAGTTAGCTAATGTATTCACTGACAATACAAGATTAAAATGCTATAAAATTAAATTTCTAAAATGAAACTACACTGATAAAATATTTGTTTTGACTTTTTTGTATGAGAAGTTAAAAACAACAAATCTTTGAACAGCCTATTTTATCCATCAGAAATATGAAACACTAATAGGAATATTAGTGTGATAAAAGGGAGTTTGGTGAATTGAGATAAAGAAAAGAAGTGAGGCAGGAAGCTCCAAATGTGTATGGAGTTATGATAATTATACTGAAGTCTTTCTTCCTTTCGAGTTGAGAATCCCATTTTGTTTCTTTTGAGTGTCTATAGTTGAATGCTACAATAATTCTTAGTGTGGTTAACTAGAGGATCTAAATAGAGAATTCTCAAAAGAAGATATACAAATGGCCAACAGGTATATGGAAAACTGCTCAACATCAGTAATCATCAGGGAAATGCAAATCAAAACTATAATAAGCTATCATCTTATCCTAGTTAGAATGGCTATTATCAAAATGACAAAGAAATAACAATCTGGTGAGGATGCAGAGAAAAGGGAATTCTTAAACATAAGTGGTGGGAGTGTAAATTAGTATAGCCATTATGGAAAACAGTATGGAAGCTTCTCAAAAAACTGAAAAATAGGATACCAAACAATCCAGCAATCACACTACTGGGTATTTATTTAAATAAAAGGAAATCAGTATATCAAAGAAATATCTGCACTGCCATGTTTATTGCAACACTATTCACAATAGGCCAAGATATGAATTAACCTAAGTGTTTACCAATGGATGAATGGATAAAGAAAATATGGTATGTATACATCACAGAATACTATTCAACCATAAAAAAAGAATGAGGTCTTGTCATTTGCAGCAACACGGATAGAACTAGAGGTCGTTGTTAAGTGAAATAAGCCAGACACAGGAAAACAAATGTCCCATGCTCTCACTCACATGGCAAAGCTTAAAAAGTTGATCTAATGGAGGTAGAGTGTAGAATGATAGTCACCAGAGGGTAGGATGGGTGGGGATTGGGTAAAGAGAGGGTGAGTAATGGTTATAAACATTCAGTCAGAAGGAATATGTTCCAGTTTGATAGCACAGTAGGGTGACTATAGTTAATATATTGCATACTTCAAAATAGCTAGAAGATTTTAAATGTTCCCAATACAAAAATAACAATTTTTTTAAAAGGTGAGAGATGTCCTAAATAACCTGATTTGATCATTACATCTTATATGCATGTATCAAAATATCACATTTGACCCATAAATATATGCAATTGTTATGTATCAGTAAAACATTTTCAAGACTTTCTTATACATTCTTTGCTTAGCCTTGTTACCTCTAAGGATGAGGTGACAAACCTAAACTTGGGAGGAACCAATTATAATTTAAAAGAGTTATCTATAAAAACCAATATGGAAGAAGAAACACAGAACTCAATAGCTGGTACAAGTATCAAAAAAATTTAAACATTGCTCTTGCATCTTGATGACTGGAAAAATAATGGCACCTTTGATAGAAATATGAAAGTTGAACAGAGTAACAAGTTTTTGAATGAAAATTATGACCACAATTTGAGAAAGTTAAGAGTTTGAAGAGAGAACAGAATGTCTGCTATAAATCCCCAATGAACAGACTAGAATTGAGGAGACAGGCCTAGCTAGAATTATGGTTTTGGCAGTCACCGGTGTCCATAGATTGCAGGCTTCATATATCAGAAATTATCTGTTATTCTTGAATCTGGAAGTACTAGTCATGCTGGCAATTTTCTGCCACTGTTTCCAATAAAAAACCTACATTCTGATTTCACTATGACTCAGTAAATTGCCTCAACTCTCATACACTGTTTTTCTTGTTGATGGGTGTCAAAGCCAAATTTACGTCCAATTTAAATGTGAAAGTTTTGAAACTATGTTGTGTATATGCAAACTGAATAATTACATTTTCCTTTACCTGAAAAATATGGAAACATGAAAAAATAATAATAAAATCATTTTCTTCAATCAATGTAAGTAATTCAGGCTTACAAAGGCTTATTTGAATTGTTATAAAAGAAAGGAGACCTGACAATTTCCGTTTGATTGTGAAATGTATAGCATCATCAAAATGACAAGGTAAATACTGAGGCACATTTTTTTCTGAATATTGGATGAATTGACTGGGTATTCAGCAGAAGCTAAATGAAAATGTCAGGGTAACGATAAAGACTTTGCACTTTATCGCATTCTGATGACTGGTACACACCAAGATTTGATTGTGGCTTCATGAAAGTAGAAAATCAAGCTTTCAAAGACATTGCCTGAACTAGAATATACTAGAATGCTCCTTTATTATGCATTTGATTTTTTAAATATATACTTTTTTAATAGTATGTCATTTGGTTTATGTCTTTCTCATCTTATTACGTTCTTTAAATCTACATTTTTTCCAACTGGATTTCTTTCTAAGTATATAATTATTCTAAGCTTATTTTAGGTACTAATAAATAAGTAACAAAGGTTCAGTGGATATCTATCACATGCCTAGCCCAGGGCTGGGAATTAAGAGAAGCTAAAGACATTCTCCAGAGAGTTGAGTGGTGGTTGCCAGGAGATAGAGGATAGGAAAAACGAGGTGTTGATCAAAGGGTACAAACTTTCAGTTATAAAATAAACAAGTCTGGGGATCTGAGATACATAATAACTATAGATGATTATACTGTATTGTATACTTAAAATGTGCTAAGATAACAGATCATAAATGTTCTCACCACACACAAAAAAATAGTAACTATGTGAGGTGATGGATGTGTTAACTAACTTGATTGTGGTAATCATTTTACAATCTATACATATATCAAAACATTATGTTGTACACATTAAAAGCATTCAACTTTATTTGTCACTTACACCCCAATAAAGCTAGGTGGGGGCAGGGAAGAGGAAGTGAGTTTGGACTTGTGACATCATGCTAATCGGTGCATTTATAAAAATTGTTTAATTACTTTGTTCCCATCATAAAGACTCGGTTTCATTAATTCATGAATTAATTTATTTATTCATTATTGGCATTCCTGACAAGATAAACAAGATGCAGCCTTTTACTTAATAAAAAAGCCTGCAAAGGAATTATAAGCTCCTTGGGAAGCAAGTTTGGACACATTAAATTATTCAGCATTTTATTCTATGATAAAGAAAAGTGAAAGAATTGGATGGAACTATCTGGTTGGTTTATAGGAGCATCTTGCCCTCGATAGAAAAAGGCACTTATAGGAACATCAGCCTCTTCAATGTCGTGCCTTTACTTTTAGGGCCACAGAAACAGGGATCATTGGTGGTGAATGGGGGATTTTTCTCTTGACAGAAATAAAAGGATTGAGAGATTCCAGTGTCCTGTGGAGGGGTTGAGTTTCTGAACAAATGAGATCTTCACAAGAGTAGTTAAAATAAGTTGCTAATTAAAAGCTTTTACTATTTGAACTTGGGGAAGCAAATCAAAGTGGCAAGCTTTCACTTTAACTCATGTCATTGCTCTGAAGCCCAGAAGGGCAGCTTGAGACAACATTGCCTAGAAATTTCCTGAATGCTTTAAGGAGTTGGGTTAAGTTCACTTAGACTGAAAAACTGGTATATTATAGAATAAGTGCTGGATTTTTACATTTAATAATTAAACAAAATTATTTATTATTATAAAAATAAAACTGTCATTCCAGTTAGTAGGATAGACATCGTTTCAGCTGTTACCTATTGAGTTTTTATTAACAGCCAGACATTTTCTAACTTTATAATCTTGTTTAAACTTCATAGTAATATTAGGAGCTTGATATTTTAATTATCCCAATTTTACAAAGGGGAAAAAAAAGAATGAAGAAGTTTAGTAACCTGTTCAAGATCCATCAGCTTAGAAGAGGTGAGACTAGGATTGGAACGCAACATACTTGTACAAAGCCATCTTCTTAACCACTACCCTATTTTGCCAGCCTTTGCCAGTGGTAAAACTTTGGGAATTATATGAATGTTCTGGGTAAAATAGTTCCCAATCACAAAAGGACATATCCTCCAAGTTATTTTTGTACTACAAATTACTATTGCATTTTTTCTATAGCTTCTATTTATAATGCTTTGATAATGTCATTGTAATTATTAATAAAGATGGCTGGTACATCTCTGTAATTTTCACTTTTAACATGTCACCTAAAACATATTTTGCTTAAATGTTTCTTCTTGGCCAATAATTAGTGGCTTTTGTAAAACTAAAAAAAGATCTATTAAATTAGGTTATTTCACATAAATGGTAAATCCTTCTATTTAGGTAAAAAAAAAAAGACATTTTTGTGTTTTTTATTAATTATACTGGCAATGATCAATTTTAAATATGGACTCATTCTGCATATTAAAACTGATTTTCCTTCCCAGTGTTAATTCTTCTAGTATAGCTCATCTGGGAAATAAAAAAAAATTATGAACTATTTCTTATTACATGTTTGCAAGGTATGGGTAGTGATTTCTATAGGTCATATCAGATGTTTGTTCTAAAATATTATTTTTTTGTCTCCACAAACACCAAAATAACAACAGTTAAATCTAGTATTTATTACTCAATAATTGATATGTTCCAGTATTACACATGAAAATTTTTTATACTTGGATCTTGATATCCATTATCTCATTAACACAACCATCCCATAAAGCAGCTATCATTGTGCACAGTTATACAATAGCAGTGTGGCTCAGAGACAGTAACTAATTCTCCTAAGTCACAAATTAGAAGAGAAAAACGCTGTTTCCAAAACCAAGACTACGTGCCTTATAATATTAATGTTTTACCTTATCACTCTGCTTTGAAAACCTTTGAAAATATTGTAAGTTAAACTGTCAGTATAAAAATAAGATCGTGATTAGATCTAGTTTTTGGGTTGTACTTCATTAATTTGATTTTAGGTGAATAAAAATTTGACTTAGCTGTAATTATATAATTTGTTTATTTATATAATTGGTATCACACTAACCCTTTGCTGTCATGGCTGACCTGTCCCACCACTGGTATTTATTTATATGTGCCTGCTTTTGTGTTGACTAGGATGTTTTTTTCTTCTCTATTTCCTTGCACAAATCTCTTTACTGTCATGCTGTTGGCAGATATTTATTCCACTCCTGCAAGCAGTCACGCATAAAAATATGATCATAGATATTCATGTCCTTTCTCAAACCCCAACACATACTGACTTAACCATCACGTCATTCACAGATATTTATTTCACCATGACAAGAAGAGCAACATAAATAATTAATATTGATTTCCCTGATCTTGCCGCTAACCCATACAACTTTCACTAGTACTGATTGATAGAGAAATGCTTTACCTCTGAAGCTTCTGACATTTAAATATTTAACTCCCATCTCATAGCTCACAAAATATTACTGGGGTGCACAAAAAGAACTGCTAAAAAAAAACAGTAGTTCAGACTAAGATCGTGAGAAATCAGCTGAAATCATTGAAATCATGTAAGATTTTTAAAAGATGCCACTAGAGACTTACATTCAGGGCATCACATTTACATTTTCAATCTCAATGGATAAAGCATGAATTTATTGCTATTTTTTAAAACTTTGAATGATATTTTCCTGCATTTCCCAAATGCAATAACAACTGTTACTAGAAGTTTATTGGTGTTTACAACGTACTCCATTTATAAACAGATTGCTCTCTCTTTCTTCCATTACCTCCCTTTGATCCACCAGCTCTGCAACTTTGGACTTAACCTCTCAAGTTTTCCTTTCTTCATCTACAAACTACAAAATGAATCCACAGGATGAAATAAGAATACACACATTGTGTGTGTGTATGTTTGTGTTATCAACAAACAGGGCATACATGCTGTAGGTTCTCAACAAGTGTGTCTCATCCCTTTTTACCTTTTGGTATATTTATATCACATACCCATGTACACACCTAGTTAAATGTGTTATATTTTGCAAGGCTTTTGCCCACAGTGGGACAAGAGTGGAGCAAGTGAGCAGAGTAAAAGCAGAGAGAAAAAAA
>NW_007232947.1:341617-385108 GCF_000164805.1 Carlito syrichta | reverse complement strand
AACGGGAGAATCCAGATAGTCACAAAGGTCTGGCAATGAGGGAGCTTCATTCTGGAACTTACCAAGGTTGAAAAAGCCACAGATGAACACCATCTCTTTCATCTCCCTACTTCAATTTCCTCATCTCAGAATATTTTGACCATGACATTGAATAAATACCCATGTTTTATAGTGATTTTGAAAGGCACAAAATGTGGTTCCGGTTCCATTTAGGTTTATGGATATAATGGAATATTCCATAGTTATTCTTCAGTTGGACTTAGAAAAAATACCCTGATGATTAATAGTCATCTAAGTACTCATCATATATAGGTATAGAGTAGTACTGTTTGAGAAATTAAAATGATTACATCCTCTTTCTGTAGTATTATCCTACTGTTTCATGTTCTATCTATTCCCAAATTTAACCTAAGTGCTTCCATTAAGGAACCATTTACAAGTTTCAGACTCTACAGGTTCTTCTACAAAATCTATACACAGGAAGCCCACATCCTCTTCTGGAAGAGAAAGAAGAGGCAGGTTTTCTGGTACAATATATCTGCCTTTAGAATTCTAGTGTCTATAAAAATTATGTTCTAACAGAACACTTCTTGTTATAGACTTAGTCCACCTTTACCTGGGTGCTTTCAATATGTAGTTTGGTCTGAAAATAATAGCAGAGTCACTTCTCTAAAAATATATTGTCTTTACCGTGTGCAAAGTTAAGTGTTTGCTGTGGTCTTAGGGCAAATGAATGAGTTTGAACCCAGGTCTACCTGATGTATGAAAGACTGGGTGCTTCATTACCATCTAGGATCTACTGAGTGCATGCATCAGGGTCATCTGGAATGCTTATCAGCACCTCCCTACATTTGAGAGGGAGCCCAAGAATTGTTATCTTTACAAGCTCCCAGTTGACTGTTATGCATGATAAAATTTGGAAGTCATTACCTCAGTGTTATACTGCACCCTGGTTGCATTGACTCTTTTACTCTTTTTGAAGCTCGGGTTGTCTTTAGGAAGAGAATCCTATAGGTTAACCCGGTGTCAGCACCCCTGTGATGATTACTCTTTGCCTCCCTCAAAAAAATCGTTTTTGATTGGTGTCAATACCCTAGTCACTAACCCACCCTGAGTTCAGCCTGCCTATATTGGAATGAACTGGCAGTCAAGGGCAGTCAGTGTGAAGAGAGAGTGCTTCCTACGTGTTCAACATGAAAAATGTAGGCCAGGTTTTCTCCCTTGCTTTCTACCTTGATTTTTGTTATAAGAAAACCGTTTTTATCTGTGCAAACAAGCATGTGTGCCATCTGTTTTCTTTTCAGCTATCAAAGTTCTATACTGTTTTTCATTCAGCTACAAATATTTATTTTGCCCTTCCATATGATGTTTATTTATCCTCATTCATTCTTCATACTGGCTTTATCTAATTAAAATCAGTCTATACATGTGTACATTAATCTAGTCTTTATGTTTAATTTTCCTAATTTAGGCCTAAAGAATTTTATATTGTAATATCTTGTGACACTCTATGGAGTCTTTATTTCTTTAAAATTATACTCTTTTAGAAATGTAAAAACAATGCATATTTGTATCTACCTATAAACTATTTTGTATTATTATTATTATTATTTAGGCATATAATATTCTACATATGATATTAGACAAGGTGGAATGAACGACTTAACTAAAATAAGCTATTTATTTTGTTTTCTACACTTACATTATTGTGGTTATATAGATCAACACATTTGAAAAACATGAGAAATATATTCTAGCTAAATTATTTTGCATTTCATAGTTCAAACGTGTAAAAACTAATGTTG
The DNA here is from genome assembly GCF_000164805.1 of Carlito syrichta. NCBI lineage: Eukaryota > Metazoa > Chordata > Mammalia > Primates > Tarsiidae > Carlito > Carlito syrichta. The sequence goes on along the minus strand of NW_007232947.1, from coordinate 383,303 downwards.
TTCTGGCATTGCCAATGAGAAAAAGAGAGATCATTGAATAATTGGGGCAAATATTGGACATATCTAGATGAGTAATGATTATGTGGGTCTGAAGGAGTAGAAATTATCTATTTTAAAATATACATAAACTGCTATTCGGAAATTTTCCACTTTTCACAATTTAGTTGGGCTTGGAGTCTGCTATTCATTGCTTCTAACATTCTCGTTATTTTTTTTTTTTGTATCTTCCTGAGCTCATATTTTCCAAAGAACATCATGCGGCCATAAGAACACATGGCATTAGGCTGCATAATTCATTAGGTTAAACAATGTATGTCGTTGACTTGGGTTTCTTTCTTTGGGTGCTGCTGAAGTGCATCAGAACCCAGTTTAACTAGCAGCAACTTCAGATACAGAATTAGCATATTGTTTCTTGGGGAATGCCCTTGAATGTGCTTGAGTACTGTTCTACTGAAAGATATGAGCAGAATTGCTAAAAGTCAGAGAAGAAATGGGTTCCAGGCACCATGCAGTAAGCCTGTGTGGCGGTGCCTAATTTGATATCTCAGGAAAGCTCCTCAGGAAATGTCAGGATCATTGGTGAATGATTAACGTACAGACAGTGCACACCGGTGTTGTACCTGGGGACTCACAGCTCACTCACATTACAGCACTCCTGTGCAGAATTCCAAAGCAGAGGGCCCCTGTGGTGCCAGGTAAGCATCTCACCTTCATTACTAATGCTCTATGCTGAGAAATTATTGAGAAGTTAAGCTACAACTTCTTTGCTACAACTTGAAAATTTACATTATGCACCTTTGGGTAAATTAAGTTTAATATATTCATTTTCTGGAGGAGACTAAAGATAGAAATAAATATAGGGCTAGCTGGGATAAGTAAACTAAAAATGTAGCCAGAAAAAAATAAAGAAAAACAAATCAACCTCCATGCAGACCAACCATGAGAGTCTTAACAACATGACTTCTTATTAATCTCACATGCCAGGAAGCAGTCCTTTACTAAGATAGATGAATTAGTATACTTCCTTTTGGCAAAATGCTTGCAGGTGGAGAAAAATTTAATCAATCAAATGCAAACATTAGTAAAATGAGCAGAAATAAGCAAGTCTAAGCGACTCAGTTTCATAGGAACTTTCATTTGTCTTTTGAGCAGCAGAATAAAATGGCTGTCACTATTTTTAATCACTTGAGAACCAGAATTCTTTTTAGACTTCTATCACTTATTGTTGAATATGCCTGTGTTTGAGTCTTCCAGTGTTCTGAGTCAAAGAATAGTTTATTTATGGGACTTATGTCAGCTGCAGAATGTTTGCAGGAATATCACTTTTGCTTAATGAAAACTGACAGGAATACTAAGGATATAATCCTATGTCTCAAGTGCATTTTAAGGCAAGAGGTCAAGTACAAGTTGTCCTTGGACAAGTGAGAAGCTGACGTAATAACAAAACTTCAAATCCTAGATTGCCTTCATGTAGCCTTGTGCGTCTATGATTTTGAGAAAATCTCACATTTAAGAAAAGATGTATAATTAGGTATAGAGAGTAATATACAGTTTTCTCTGATAATACTCCAAAAATGGATTCTTAAAAGCAGATCCTGTTAAGATCTTTCCAAGTTGCTAGGAGCAATCGTTACCATAGGAACATGATACTAGTAAGAATCACTTATGCATAACTCGTAACCCAGAAAGTAATTTAATTAAACTACCTTTAAAATGATAAACCGGTTGTGTTTGGCAGCATTTATGTGTGTGTGTAATATAACTTATTAAGCCCTCTTTTAGGCAAGCATATGTAAATTTGCTCACTGGTAACTCTCCTTAGTTTATATCTTCACCCAATTTGTTACCTGGAAGTTTAGTCTTTCTTTGGCATATAAGAAAAAAAGTTTTAATATTCTGAGCTTAACTGTCATTTTTACAGGGAACACTGAGTCACAGCAGTGGTGGATGCTCAGCTCTGATGGGGCTGCCATAATCATGTAAGAAAAATCAAAGACAACATTGACACTGCTGCAGATTTTAATCATGCTTCATCCACAACTTCATCATTTTGTCTTCAGTATTATTTTGAAAACCCAAAATCAGAGCAAGTAGCCATCTTCAAATTCCTTAAAGCATTCTTTTTCTAGTTTTTCATTAAAAATCATATTCCCTGATCAAAATGAGAGGAGCACAACTCAAGCCATTTTGGGAAATGCTCCTCTGTTCCCCCCTTAAAAGAATAATTAGACAATTTTATAGAGATACTGATTACGGGCCTGTGGTTTACTGTTCAGGGATTATGCTCAGGTTACAGATCTCTCTAATACCAGAAGATAGAGATCTGAATTCAAAATTTAAAGTGTTATGATATTTCCAGAAAACAAATTGGGAGAAGCAGTCCCCTGCTGTGGTTGTGGATTTGTGCAATGCTTATGGATTTCCTGAGATACAGTAATAGGAAGTCTTAGAGAGGTACTGGACAAAATAAAGCACATCACACTTGTCCACAATAGGCTTTTGCTAATGACCCATCCATCATTACCTCCTTGATCCATCATTTTCTCCAAAATTAGCTCCTTTATTTTACAATAAATCAAATTACTTTTCAGTTTCTACCAATAAAGTGTGCCATCTGTTATTGCCACTATGTAATATATTGGCAGAGTACCAAAATTATTTCTTCTGAATCCCAAAAGCAGACAGGAAAAGCAGAGTCAATAACACCTGTTAATGTGCATCCGACAGTATTGACAAAATACTGTCCTTTTTATATAGGGAGGCATAGATGTCCCAGGACTCAAATCCCTCCCCTGATGTGTTTCAGGGAGAAATGACTTCTTCTTTTCAGTTGGCAGGGGGTATGATTTAGCTGTCTCTTTAGTCTACATTGAGATAAGGGAAAAAGTGGCTTCTGACTTTCTCTTTGAAGATACTTTCCAAGAGCATCCAGATCCCAGGCACCCACCTAAGTTCCCACAAAGTCATAGGAAGCTATATCTAACAACATCTGAAGGAAATATTTCTGTAAGCTGTGCCATAGAGTTTACTTTTTTTTAATTTAATCTTTAGAGTTGTGGTGTACTTGTGAGGATTTCCTATATAAGTAAATTGTGTGCAGGTAAGGTTTGAGCTTCTAGTGAGCCTTCTTTCCCCTTGGCAGTGGACATGGTAACCAATGGGTGGTTGTGTACCCCTTATCTCCCCTCCTTCCCTATCCCCACCAGCAGTGTCCAGCCTCAGTAGTTCTGCCTTTGTGCTTGTGTGCCCAATGTTTACGACCCACTTATGAGTAAGAACTCTTTTATTGGTATTTACCTCTCTCAATTACCCTTTTGTTCCTTACTCTCTTTCTTATCTCCTTAGAGTCATGTCTTACCTCCTTCTAATTATTTGCCTCATCCATTCTAGCATATGCCCTGCCATTGAATTTCAGTGTAAATATTATATTTCCTTAGCAAGCTTCCCCTGTCAACTTGTCCAGTTGAATATTTTGGACTACTAAATAAACCTATTTAGTAAGTAATACTATAAATTACTTTGCATGGATTTTATCCCTTATCCTTTTCCTTCATGCAATCATTACAAAGATAATTGCGCAATTATGTTTTTGTTTAATATATGAGTGTTCAGACATTGTAGGTTTCTTGAGGGGAAAAGCTACATCTGTCTTATTCACTATTAAAGTTCTATCTCTACTCACTACTATATGCCTAACACACGATTTGGCATTTAATAGTTGTATAGTAAATATTTACTGAGCAAATCAAATGAATGGATGGATGGATTAAATTTTATTGTGATAAACATGCATTAGTTTAAGAAATTGATAAATTAATCTGTGCATATCTTGATTCTTTTGTAAAATACTACAATATGTCTTGTATAGGTTTGAATTAACTAGGAATATCAATAGAAACTTACCTTTGGTTCATCAATACATAAAGACTCACTAGTGATATTCCCCATACTTCCCTTAACAAAGACAGTGGATAGTCAGAATCTACTGAATTTCCTGCTGAGTCATTTCTCATCATCGGAACTCCATTTTCCTAATGGAGAATTACTCAGTAGGGAAATTGAGGCTGCTGTGAGTTAAATTGTACCTCACAACGGGAAAATGTGAGCTTGGCATTAAGAAAAAGTAAAAGTCAGACCCTGTCTATAATAATAAAAACCAAAAGACAGGTCAGTTAATGCAAGTATCTATCATTTTGTTGAAATATTATTGCAGCTGTTGGTATCTAGAGGATGAAAAAATTGGCTGATAAAAATCCCTTACATTCTAAGTTTAGTTGGAAATTTCTGTGTTAAATAAGAAAATTCCAATCATAGGAGTAAACATATATACTCTGCTATGTGGTTTGTTGCGTGTCTTTGCTTTATTGATATTATCTATACTCTAGTTAATAAATCCAAAACAAAAAGCACCTATAATATTCTTTCTGCATATTTTCTGAGTCCCAAGTCACTCATGGCTTCCTTGCACCCTGGAATTTTGGAAGTTCTTTTCTCAGTTTTTTTAATATCAATTTATTAATCATTGATTTCAAACTTCACAGAACAATCTCTGCTCTAAAAAATATCTAGAACTTATCTATTCAATTATAGTCTTCGCCCAAATGCTTTAGAAGATGACAAATCTATTTAATATTCTGGAACATGCAAGTACCATATATGCCTAATAATATATCCAATTTTATAAATCTATATAGCTTTGACTCATCTTCATTAAAAATGTTTTCAAATTTTATTTAGAACGTTAACATTTTTTTCAAAAAGGAAAGGTTAGTGAATTTTATCATTTTGCTATACATGAATTTTAGCGATCATAATCTCTGTAATTAATCAAAGATATTTAAATTAATGTTTATTTCTGAAGACCACAATTGATTATGAAAGTCCTGGAATTCAAACCAAATTCTGACTTCAAAATCCATAATGCTACCACACCAAAGTACAGAGACCACAATTCAAAGTTCTGGTTTTAAAAGATGATGTTTTGAGTAGCGTGAAATGCTAATATACTCCAGAAACTTTCCCCAGAAGATAGCAGGAGATACTAATAATAAGAAAACAGTGTCTATATATTTCAGCAATTTGAAAAATAATAAACTTTAAAATACAGCCTTATGAAGCGATGCAGTGAAAGAATGATCAGAGTCTGCTGAAATTCATCAGACAATGCTTTCTGAAGGTTTTTAGCTCTACTTAGGTGTAAAGTAAAAAAAATTGTGGCATATAACTACAAGGTAAAAGGGACCGACTGAAAACATATATCTACTTTTAAAAATAAATATCTCCAGAATGTAAATATTGTTTATATGAATCTTTGCAATCATCACCAAAAATTAAGCTACATACTCATTATATCTATTTCCTTCCTCTACTTCCTAGCTAATATCACATTTATTTTTAGCAATTATCTTCATTATTCCCTATGTACATGAAAAAATGAAACAGACTTTTAATAAATATACTTTTAGTGTCCTCCTAATCGCAGGAAATAAAAATAATAAAAATTTAAAATTAAAAAAGGAGTCAAAGTGTATTAAGGTCTACAATCTGGTTTTTTCTAGACCAATACTAATTTTTTAATACCTTTATGAATTTTTCTTTTTTGGAGAAAGAATGTTATAATGCTCATTGCAATAATTATTACATATACAATTTTACTTAGCTTTGTGTGGTTAAACCATATTAAAAGAATTTAAATAAAAATGTTTGCTGACTAATGTTTCTTAAAATATATTACTCAATGCCATATAGTAATAACTAATAATTAACTTGAACAATCCCATCACAATGATTCAAAATATGTCAACTGAAATAAAGAAACAGACTAATAAGTTCATGAAAGTCTATGAGCTCATTCACAGGCAAAGATTTGAAATTTCAGTCCTGGGTATTTTAAAGTTTTAGTATTTGTAAGTGATGATGAGGGTCAAACTTTAAAATGTTCAAGGATATATAAAGGGATTCGTATTTGGTGAAGTAGCAATGAATTCCAGCACTAACATATAATTGGTTCGAAATAGGAACTTTTGATGCCACATCTGGAGAATAGAATAATATAATCCGCAACAGGTAGTAATTACTGAAGGTAATTGTAATGTAGCTTGAGTTGTAAACACTAATGAAAAAGAGATTTCTAAGCAAATAAAATCTCAAGCATCAAAAAGACAAAAAGTGTGTGATAAATGGTTCATTTAGGCATGCAGTGCTGTGTGGGCAAAATTGGATTGCAATCATAGCCATTTCAAAAAATGAAAACATTAGGAGAAAAGAAAATTGGACAGAAATGGCATGGAAATTACAGCCTTTGATCCATTCTGAAGAACCTTTTTTTTTTGAAGCATCATCATGAGTGGGCAGCAAACTCCTTCCAATCTCCTGTTAAAACCTTTATGAAAGCTTGGAGACCATGAGGTAGAAATAATCAATTTGAGACAGAAAATGGAAATATTTTTCAGCGATAACCTTTTTTTCATACAATTGTGCAAAATTAATTTCACTGTTACATTGCTATCTGATTTTGAAATTGACACTTTTAATTTCAGGAGAAAGTTTTTCCTGAATCATTCTTGACCCTTGTCTAACAAAAGGTCAGTTATTAGGCACATTTTTCATGATAAGTAGCAGAGAGATGGCACAATTTCACAAAAAGAAAGAGTAGTTTCATACTCATGGTAATATATGATTGAGACAATCAAGGTCCAAGAATAATTCTAGGAATAATAATGCACACCTTGAAACATATGTGAGTGCTATGCTATGAAAACAGATATTTGGCTATTAAAAATGATGCATTAGAGTTTCCAAAGACCTGCAGTGCTAGATCTGCATTTGCAAAAACTTAAATTAATTCCAACAGCTTTGAAACAATAATGATTATAGACTTGTTCAATCATTACTAAAATGTCTATAATTTGATTATAAACATTAATGTTTGAAGTTACCCATTGGCTTTCTTTATTAAATACTGGTAATTAGTCATTCATAAGGTTTTTTTTACCTATAATGTTAAATCTAGGTTTTTAAATTAGTTTTCCAATAAACATTTAAATTAGATTTCATACAAAAATTATTTTAGGTTATCTTTGGAAGAATATTACATCCTGATGTTAAAAAGGAGAAGTATTGGCAAATAAGTATAAGAACATTGCTTTACATTTCAGTAAATAGCAGCTTTATGCTTCAGAGATGACTGTTTAAATCAGATTTGCACTGCCTGAAGCAAAAATCTAGATTTATTTTCTTATTTTATTTGACTTGACTGCATTCTGTTTTCATTAACATTTTCTATTTGACCTTTTGAATTATAGACCTCTTCTAACCTAAAAAGATGTTATTATGAAAGAAAAATGTGTCGGTATGTTTTATATCTTTGAAAGTGGATATTGGTTTTATTGTTATTTGGAAGTACTACTTAAAATATAAGGATGTGAAATTTCAAACTAAATAACTGAAGTATGTTTTTTCTGTCAAAATTTTTAATTCAACTATAGGTGAAGTAGTTTCTTTCTAGGATTTATTAATCTATAATTTTATAAGCAAAATGAATCATTTTATGATACTTTTAGGGTTATTAAGGTTCAATTCTCTCTAATAACATTTAGTAGCATAAAATAATTTTCTACATAACCTTTTACTTAGATCATTGCAACACACATTTTTTAATCTAAAAGAGATGAAAATTCTTGTCCTTATCCTTGAAGAATCTATAGTCTAATGGAAAAGATTGATAAGTGGCAAGTTAGAAAACAGCATTATGAGTGCTGTAAAAGAGGTGCTTAAACATCACCTCCTCAGGGACTGCTAGACAAGGTTACATCCCCTGTGATACACTACCTCAGCACACTGAACTTCCCCTATAAAAATACTCCACAATCTATGTGGCAATTACTTTTTCAAATCTATCTTCTTGATATCTGTGGGGACCCATATCTTCTCTCTTGTTCAGGATAGTACCTTGTCATGCCAGATTCCCAAAGACCCCAAAAAAGGGAAGGCATTGTGTCCAAGACGCTAAAGAAATGACCTAGAAACAATGGGTGAGACATAGGCTTTATTTAAGAACTTATTTACAGGGAAGGTAGTCCAGTAATGGTGACTGGACAAGAAAACATCACTACTGATTGCAAAAAGTACATCAGTTATATAGCATTATACATGGAGCAGAGTGCAGAGCTAAACGTGAAAATAGTAGGGTTTCTAGTGCACAGGCATAGTGTGAAAAAGCACTTATACATACAGTGTATATACACAGAATGGCTGTGAATTCTCTCTAGGGTGGGATTTTTAGTATTATACCAAACCAAAGGTGAACTAAAGGTAACCAACGGTCATGAGCATTGATTTAGGCATGCTCAATCTGTTCTGAAGCAACTGGGGGGATGACTGCCTCAAGGAAGAGTCCACGAGAACATTCACTATGCATATCTGCAAGATTTTGTCAGTAGATGGGAAGAACACTTCGACCATGGCCTCAGCATGACCTGCGTGCCCAGACACGGAGCCTGAGGAGAAGGGGACATCCTAGGTTGGCCACCCCCAGGTCTCCTCTCCAACCAACTGCCTGGGGCCATATCCCGAGTGTGCTCATGTTGTCACTGAGTGTGTGACGCCCTACATACCTTCAGTGCTTAGCATCATTTCTGACATATAGCAGCTACTTTATACATATTTATTGATTTTATGAATGGAGAGTGAATGAATGAATAAAAGGTATGAAGAGATATTCTGTTATTTAACTCAGATCAGACCATTTTTAATCTTTTTTTTTTTTTTTGAGTTGGAGTCTCACTCTGTTGCCCAGACTGGAGTGCAGTGGCACGCTCCCAGCCACCACAGCTTCAACCAGTTGGGCTCCGGTGATCCTTCTGCCTCAGCCTTCCAAGTAGCTGGAACTACAGGCGTGCACTACCACGCCCGGCTAATTTTTTGATTTATTGTAGAGATGAGGTCTCCCCAAGTTGCCCAGACGGGTCTCGAACCCACGGACTCAGGCAATTCACTCACCTCAGTCTCCCAAAGCGTGGAATTACAGGCTGAGTCACCAAGCCTGGCTCATCTTTTGATTTTTATTTTGAGTTTGATAAATAATACTTGTATATATTTATAGGGTACTATGAAATGTTTTTATATTTGTATATATGGTGGGATAATTAAATCAAGTTAATTAGCATATCCATCCATTCATTTACTTATGTTTTCATGATAAGAGCATTCAAAATCTATTCTTTTAATTGTTTCAAAATATACAATACATTATTATTAACTATAGTTACCAACAAATGAATGGATAAAGAAAATAATGGCATATATGCAAAATGAAATACCATTCAGCCATAAAAGAGAAAAGTCTGTCATTTGCAAAAACATAGATGAACCCAGAAGCCATTTTTTTTAACTTTAGAGTTGTAGAGTACATGTGAGAATTTACTACATAAGAAGTTGTATGCAGGTGAAATCTGAGCTTCTAGAGAGCTCTCTTACCCCCTGGTAGTAGACCTGGTACCCAGTATGTGGTTGTATGCCACTTATCCCTCCTCTCTCCTCTCTTCTTTAGCAGTGCCTAGTATCTGTTGTTCCCATGTTTATGCTCATGTGCCCAGTGATCAGGACCAGCTTATGAGTGACAGTATACAGTACTCAACTTTTTGTTTCTGTGATAGTTCACTTAGAAAGAAGATCTCCAGTTGCATCCAGTTGCATCCATGTTCCTCTTTATGGCTGCATAGTATTCCATTGGGTATATTTACCACATTTTCTTTATCCAGTCTACTTTCAGCAAGCATCTGGGATGGTTTCATGTTTATGCTGTTATGAATAGTGCTACAGTGAACATATGTGTGCAGATGTCTTTTTGGTAGAGCGACTTTTGTACCTCAGGGTATATTGCCAGAAATGGAATTGCTGGATAGTATGGTAGCTCAATTTTTAATTCTTTGAGAAAACACCACACTGCTTTCCATAAAGGCTGAACTGGCTTACCTTCCACCAAGAGTGTAGAAATATTCTCTTTCTTCTGCGGCATCACCAACACCTGTTGTTTTTTGACTTTTTGCTGATAGTCTTCCTGACTGGTGTGAGATGCTGTCTGATTATAGTTTTGACTTGCATTTCTCTGATGATCAATGAAGCTGAGAATTTTTTCATATGTTTATTTGCTGATTGAATGTCTTCCCTTGAGAAGTGTAGAAGACATTATTCTAAGTGAAATAAGCCAGGCACAAATCGATAAATACTGCAATCTCACTTATATGTGGAATCTAAAAAAGTTGAACTCATAGAAGGAAAGTGTAGCATGATGGTTACCAAAAGCTGCAGTGGAGGTTGAGGATGGTGAGTCTTTGGTCAAAGAGTACAAAGTTTTAATTAGAAAGAAGGAGTGAGTTTTTGAGATCTATTATACAGCATGATGACTACAGTTAATAATAATGCATTGTATATTTCAGACCAGACACTTTTTTCTCTTTTTTTGAGTCAGAGTCTCTATTTTGTCATCCATGCAGAAGTGCAGCAGCAAGCTCCCAGCTGCCATGAACTTGCCTCAACCTCCCAAGAAACTGGAACCACAGACGTACACCACCACACTCAGCTAATTTTTTGATTTATTGTAGAGACAAGGTTTCATCAAGTTGTCCAGGCTGGTCTCAAACCCCTGGGCTCAAACAATCTTCTTGCCTCCACCTCACAAAGTGCTGGGATTGCAGATGTAAGCTACTGTGCCCAGCCAGACCAGATACTTTTTAAATGAGAACTGAACCAAGTGATAAAGGAAACTTCACATGAACATGGTGAGTTGAGAAAGAACAAAGGTGCAGAGATGAGAAAGAGTCCAGAGAAAGTAAAATCAACTGGAAGGACTGTGGAAAGACTAGAGTACTCATAGAAGGTGTGAGACAATAGAATTGCAGAATGTTTGTGAAGATATCATTTTTCATTTTGATTTTAATACTCTCCTACATTTCAAGCAGGTAACCCATTTCTTGCCTAAGAGGATATTTTTTCCTCCAGAGTGAAAATGAAGAAAAAGGCAGAAGTCAATAGCACTTACTGTTTTTGAAAAGAATTTAAACAAATTGAAGAGATATGCTAAGTGTCCAGAAAAAGGGGTCCAAGGGGAGCATGCTTTTGAGGACTAAGAGAGACTGAGAAGACAAACTCTTTGAAGTAAAAAGGGGAGCTAGTTTGTCAGTACCTTAGGGCAATGGCAATGACTGTGTTCTAGAACAAGAGACTGCCAGTTGTACCAAAAAGTCCTTTGTCCCAAGCATAGAATGGAGAAAAAGGAGCCATGGGGTGAGAACCATGCTGGCTGAGAAACTGGAATTATGACCAGAGGAACTTCCATTACCCTTTGGCATTCTGTAAATTTCTGGGACTTTGAAATATTCTGTAGATGATAAACTCTCATATTTAGTAAGATTGACATCCCATGCCAGGAAGGATGGAAGGTTAGAGTCAGTTTTAATGTGATTTAAGAAAAGAAAGAAATGCAGTGTTTTTTTGTCATTCAGATTTGTATGTTCTATCAAACCTAGAGAGTCAGGTTGGAGGCATATCATTGAATGATATCTTATATCAAACCAATAAGCTTAAAATTGAATCTAAAGAGAGTCAGTCATTGTTTTTTAATCAAGGGAAGTATAGTTTTTGATAGACATTTTATAAACATTACCCTAATGAAAAAAGAAATTTAGACTGACTAGCAAGGAGACTAGTTGAAATTTGACTATATATGAGCAATAGTGCAGTCAAGAAATGATAAGATTATGAGAATGGAAAGGGGCCAATGGTTTGAGAGATATTTAGGATATAGAATCATCTTGATTAGATGTCTGTGAAGGCAAAAGAAATCTTAGATGACTCCTAGGTTCCTGGTTGGCAGGGGCAGGATGGGGGAGGTGAAATATTGTCATTTGTCTAAAGAGTATGGGGGAATGTGCAGCTGAGAGAAGAAAGAAAATGATGTAGAGTCCAGAAGAGAGGAATCCGGGGGCTTAATCAGCAAAGTTGAATGACCCACATAAAATAGACAAGTCCCAAAAATGCACAGACAGAAAAGGGGCTGAGAAAATAACCGTGTATATTCAAGAAGAGAAGTTTTGTAGAAGACCAAGAAAGAATGAGTGCAGAAATAGTAGAGAATGAGAGACAGCAGAGAATGAGAAGTGAGAGGAGCAATTTTCTGGAATGAGAGTGTCGCACATTACTAAAGGGAAAGAAAGTAAAATAAATTTTAGAAACGTTAAAAAATATGACCTACAATGACTTATAAGAAAAAAAATATTTTGATATATGAGAAGGTTGTAAAATCCAGCTTTCAATGAGTCAAGAAGGCAATTCTAAGTGATGATGTGAATACTTTATAATATTTGACCAGGAGATAGATATACAGGACTCTGAATGTGTTCTAGGGCCTAGGAAATCGGCAGCAGAAAGGCAGAAAGTGGTGAAATACAGACACACACCTCTTTTATTGGCATGGAAGGAAAAGAAGCTAGAATCCTTACAAAATCAGAATCATCTTGCACTTTAGCACAGTTAAAAGTGGATGAAAAGTGCAAGCTATCAAAATTATTACCTATTTGCCTCTATTTTCAGAGTCTAAACATCTTATATGAAAGAGTAATCGTCTATTATATGAAGAATCTTATGTAAGGAATAGGAATTACCTACTCCTCACATAAACTCATATTATCTAAATCCTTATCAGCTATATCTATTCTATGAGGAATTATGTAGAGGAATCTCTAGCATATGAGAGAGGAATTCTCTGCTGAGAGTGAGGACACAAATTGTAAGACTAAGAGTTTAGATGTAAGCATAGCAAAATTTTGAAAAATACAGTGGGAAAGGGAGCTGACTAGGGACAGTTAAAAAGGGAATTTCATAGAAATTTTTGCTAAGAGCAATGCTTTCCTTTTGGACCCAAACAATAGAAATTAATTTAGTGATGTGCTTTCTAATAAGGAAAAAAATAAATACGGGAAGTAAGAAATTTAGACCTAGAAGAAACCCTAGGTTCCATTCAGCATTATTAACCTTTTCATTAGTATAAAAAAATATATTTAAGACCTGAAAGGTAAACTTTACGTTAATTTGGAAAATAAACTACAAAATTTGTTGTTCAAATTTTCATCAATGGCCCAAAAGCAACCAGAAAAAGCATTAAACTCAAAAAGAAGCTTCACTGGGAGAGGTTGAGGGAAGTCAGGCTAGGTTCCAGTGTAGTAACTGGATATTAGCAAAATTACTTAATTTCACAGGTTTCTCAATTTTTGTCATTTGAAAAACAAAAACTTTGAACTCTGTAGTACTTATTACCTCTATAATCAATAGGATGCCAGTCAGCTCATATTCACCAGGTTTCAAATGTAACAATAAACCCATGCCTCTAGTTAATGTTTATGAAAATTATGAGTGGGAGGAAGATCCATTGAACGTGTTAGAAAACTCTGTTTTGTTTCGTTATCTAAAAGAAAAAATGAGCTATAACTGTAATGGTTTATAGGCTACATTAATACAATTTATGTTATAGAATGACTATGATTAAAATGTAACTTGAACAATAGAGACATTAATTATGACTGGAGAAAATAAACATAAGCAAAGAAGATGTAATGCATCTCATATATAAATTATTCTGCCATAGGAGATGGTTGAATCAAACAGTGTAGCAGTGGTAATCCTTCTTTTACTGTAATGGTGTTATTTTCATTGACTGGAATTCACATATGATAATCTCTCAGGCATGAAAAATCATTTCATTGCCTTCTAAACTTCTTGGCAAAATTTGAAAGTTTATAAGTCTTTACTTAAAATGAGTCATTATGATGGTGCTATTTTTCTTTCCGTGGTTTGTCAACCCATGTATTCAATTAGACACTTGAGGGTCTGGAATAAAATCAAGTTGGATGCTTATCAGTTTAACATAAAAGATTTAAATCACTGTTGCTTGCTATATTGTTTCTATTTTATAGTCTCTATTTTACTGTTGTTCAAAAAGGTTAAAGAACTTATAAAAGCCTGATAGGTTTTAGTTTACAAATCTGATAATTGATCACCTGACTTTATAAACTTCAAGTACAGTAATGTCTTCACTGTTTCCTACCATCTTCAAACACCTCCTGCCAATCATTTGTGTGAAGTTAAGCTGAGATTGATGAGTTTATGTTAACACTACCCTGGTTCGTGGTTAAATTTCGATGGTGAAAGTCAGAGTTAAAATATGCAGAGGTATGTGAAGGAGCCACTGAAGAGCTAAGATTTGAGAAATTACCATGAAAACTACTGTTTTATTTTGTTAAATGTTACTTTGAGTCAACATTTATTGAGTACTTACCACATTGTTCTAAGAACTTTACGGGTGCAAGCTCTTTTTAATCCTCAAAGCAACTTTATGGGGGTTTATATTGTCCTTGTTTATATTTTCTTGCACTTTTTACATTTACATTTTGTTCTCCTTTGACAAATGAGAAATCTGAAGGACAGAGACATTAAATACCTTAACAAGGTCAAACAACCTGTAAGTTTGGGGGCTGGGTTATGAAGCAGTCTGACTCCAGAGTCCATGCTTTATACCACTCTCAGGTAGAGATAAGGAGGGGAAAAGAAAATGTTTTATTTAATGAGTACTGCCTTGGTACACTTTGATGGGAAATAGAAAAAACCCTGTGGAGTTCTAATATTTAGAAAACATTGGTATTGGGACGTTTGATACTTAAGTGAGGACAATATGGTGACAATAGTGGAAGAACTTCAAACATTTCAAGAAAGGGACTGAAGACATTTTCTCCATAATTTTACCTGGAGTATATGAGGATAATTTCAGAAGGAAAAGCATGTGAACTCAAACTCTTGAGATCAACATGATGTCCAAATAGGGAGGTAATCACTGCTTCTTTGTCACTGAAGGTAGATTGCACCACTTAGAGGTATTCATTACTGAGTACATCTTCCAAGAAATGTACAAAGGAGCCAGGAAACCTTCCCCACTCCCACAGAAAACAGCCGTATGTTCATGGCACCACCTTTCCACTTCTCTAAGTTGTTAAACTCCGGATCTGTTGAGCAAGAAAAAACAAAGACAAATATTTGGCTAAATTTATGAGTCAAGTTTAGATATTGAAAGTGTAACAACTTCAAGTTAATGGTAAAATGGCATTACTCTATTTAAAATATGTTGCTAAAGGACATACTAAAGAATGATGTTCATTGTCATGAAGGGCCAAACAAATTAAGAGCAAAATAATAATAATAATTAATACTAATAAAGCAAGAGATCATAAAGTGAAATATTTGAAGAGCTAAAAAATTTATGATGGGCTGCCAAGAGGGATTATAGAACTTCTGTCTCTGAATATCAGAAGGAATACTGTTCATCCTTATAATTAAAAATTCAGATGTCGGAAGGTAGGGACTCTCTAGAATCCTGTTGTTTAATACAGAAATCCATAGTCAACTGTAATCATTGTCTCAGATGCATTAGCAATCCAAACATGCTTGCATTTCTTTACTGACCTTATATCCTTTTAAAATAGGGTAAAACTTCTTTTTCATCCAGTCATCAAATCAACTGTACATATTTTGTTTAAAATTTCTGAGTAATTTAGTAGTGTCCTAGATTCACAGTGACATCCTTAAATAACACAAAATATTTTTTAAATGTACATTACATATCAGGAAAGACAGGCTATTAGAGTTATGATTCCATTAATGCACTCTTTAGCACAATTAGAGATATCTAGTTTAGCTTTTAAAATGTGCATTAAAGTGGAATAAACTTTTCTCTGGAAAACTTTTAGTGGTGACCATTTCAGAAGAAAAAAAGTCAAAGGGAATTCTTCTGTTGCCTTTAGGCCCCTTTGGTTACAGAATAGAACTTGAGTACTTTAACCAAACAACATGGGATGGGAATTTATTAACAATTATATAACTTCAGTGAATGGTTTGATGGCCCAACTAGCCATTATTACATGTGAAAGCAGATTACTAAATCATGTTCTCAGTCTCTAACCAATCTTCCTAAAAAACTCCATACAAAAATAAATTTAGCTCTAACATTTGGTCATTTATACTATCAATTACTATATGCCAAATCTGTTGCATATATGACCTCACACTAAGAAAATACCATCATTATTCTTTTACTAATGGCAAAACCAAGACTCAATAGGGTTTCACAGAATAAAACAGCTGAATTGTGAAGCTAATCTAGGCAGGTTTATCTGACTTAGAAAGTCTACAATCAGTGCACGAGGCCATGTGACCTCACTTTCATCAAGGAAGCTCATTGGTATTCCTTTTATACACAGATTGCTTGTACAGGTAAAATGTGTGTGTGTGTGTGTGTGTGTGTGTGTGTGTGCGCTCGCACGCTTAATGCCTTGCGGCTGTTTGCCTTAAGAGGCTTTGATTATACCAAACTGCCTGAAAAATGCAGGCTGTTTGGTATATTATTCAATTAATTGTGTAATTTTAAAAAGTCAAAATTTAACACACACCTCTGATTAGAGATGCACTCAGTGATTTCACTCAGAAAAAGATTCTACTTGACAAGCATCACTGCCAATTGCCACGAGCAAACACTTCCAGGTCACCTTTCCCCTCACCAATACAGGCAGGAGGTGCTCAAAGCTTCACCTCCAAGATTGGCTTAGGCAGAAGAGAGAAAGAAACAGATTAACAGAGAGGAAGAAAAAGGAAGAGGAGGGAAAGGTGGTGCCAGTGTGAGGTTCAGATAAGAGGAGGATGAAAAGTTCAAGTAGAATCCCTAGACTGCTCTTGGGCTGGGTCACCCATCCCTTCTTTTACTACTTCTATACCTCTCTGTGCTTTGAACCCTGTCCTTTCACTGTCAGGCAAGCTTGTTCCACAAGACAAAGCGAACTGCTTGTCGTTTATTGCAAAGGAACATTTTAGCAGTGACCTTTAAAAAGCACCATATTCCATAGGCATGACTATCATTCACCCTTTGCATTGATGCAGCTGGTTGGAGTTATAACACCAGGTTATGCTCCTTGGGCAATTAAAAACTGCAAAAGACAGACTGACACAAGGTGAAAAAACCAAAATAGCTACTTCAGAATCAACCTCAGTTCCACTGCTATTTTAAGACTTCCTTTTGGAAATAGAAGGTGACAAGAAATCCCCCACTTTTTTTTTTTTTTTTTTTTTGAGTTGGAGTCTCACTCTATCGCCCAGACTGGAGTGCAGTGGCCGCTCCCGGCCACCGCGGCCTCGACCTGCTGGGCTCCGGCGATCCTTCCGCCTCAGCCTTCCAAGTAGCCAGAATTACAGGCATGCGCTACCACGCCCAGCTGATTTTTTTGATTTATTGTAGAGATGAGGTCTTGCTGCCCAGGCGGGTTTGAAATCCCCCACTTTAAAAGAAATCTAAGCATGGTGAACTCTCTCTGTACACAAAACCCAACAAAAATAATGTGTTCCTTTGACCATATACAATAAACATGCGTTTCTCTTCTATTGATTGATGGCACTGTTTATCTAATAGCTACTTATGAAGTATGGGATATGTGTCAGGAACTATATTGGGGACTGAAGACTCAAAGAAAAGAAACAGGATATTGTCACTGTCAGAAAAAGATTTGCTTTTTAATTGGAAAGACAAATAATTATAGAACATTGGACTAAGAAATACAACCATATTATGCACCTTGAATTCTACTAGGTGATTTAAGTATATTAACTCTGAATTCTCCCAACAACTGTTTACATAGTTGACGTTATTATCACCATTTTGCTTATAGATAAAATGACACAGAGAGGTCAAGTGACTTGCTAGTTTATTAACCTAGTATGTTGCTGGAGCTGGGACTGAAACTCAGGCAGTCTGGCCCCAAAGTCCACACTTTCACCCACCATTCTATAAAACACGTAACAGAGAAAGTGACTCTTTCAGGGGAACCAAAAAATACCCTTGAGACATGATGTTAGAACGGAATAAAAATTTTTAAATAGGTTAGATTTATTTAAAGTCTTTCAAGATAAAACTTATAGCATGAACTGAGGCATGACAGTTTGTTCAGGGAACTGATAAAGTCTCTTTAAAAAATGGCATTTAAAGTGAGTGGGAGAAATGGAGAAAGGCAGGGAAATCACATTAGGATAAAACTGGGAAAGACCTTTTATGTTCTGCTGAGAAGTTTGAATTTTTATTGTGCAAACAATAGATAGACAGCAGAGGTTTCCCAAGCAGGTAAGAAGAAGTGAATGATAAGGCAGAGGATAGGCTGGTGGGTTCTGTACAAATAATAGAGAAAGCAAAATGTGGAAATTAGGTAGGCTTAGAGATTATGCAAGCATATCATATTCTGAATTTTTTTTCTAAGACTTATTCTGGATCTGACAAAGAAAGTACTGGGGTGTGAAGATACAAAGAAGAAATAGGAGACAGTGCCTAAGAAAGAACAGTAGCTTTCCCTTATCTGTAGTTCACTTTCTGAGGTTTCAATTACCTCCAGTCAACCACAGTCTAAAAATATGACAGTATTTAGAGAGAGATAACATTCATTTAACTTTTACTACGGCACATTGTTATAATTGTGCTTTTTATTATGTTATTATTGTAACTCTCTTATTGTGCCTAATTTATAAATTAAACTTTATCAAAGGTATTGATGTATAGGAAAAAACATAGTCAATATAGGGTTCTGTATTATCCATGGTTTTGGGCATACACTGGGTGATTTGGAATATATCCCTCATGGGATATCAGGGGACTACTGTATTCAGAATGGATAAAGGCAGACTACTGTATTCAGAAAACCTTTAGCATGTTTCATCACATCTAAGGCATCATTGCTTGTAAGGCACATGGTTTTGAGAAACACTAAGAAAGAAAAATGCTTCCAGTGAAACACCACCTATTATAAGATGCATTCCAACTTCTCAGATGTTAAAATGTAGCAGTTAATGCATCTTAGAATCTATAACATATTATAAAATATTGTCTAATGTAGATTTAATCACTGGTCCCAGTCACTGAGTAAATTAGAATATAAATTAATTGCAAAAACACTTACTGAGTACTGTTGTGTAGAAATATAATGGAGGTGTTGAGAATAAATGGCAATCGTGATTGAGAAGGAGAAATGATCATGTATAAATATATTTAGATAATAGAACTGCTGGGCTTTGTTGTGCTACTGCATGCAGATGGTGAAGAGAGCTTTGAAGACAACCAGTGATATCAAAGAGGGCTGACAAGGTAATGTTTTTAAGACCAAAAGCACAAAAATAAGAGCATCTTGGGTGGTGTCACCATGATTTTGGCTTTGAACATGCTGAGGCTGAATAAAAGATTGGACTTACATATGGGAATGCCCAGCAGGCAGTTAGAATATCAGCCCTAGTTCAGGAAAGAAGACAGAACAAGAGATATTGATTTAGGAAGCATCCATGTGATATAGTCAATGAATCCATGGAAATGAATGGAGTCACCTACAATAAAAGATTATATTGATTTGAGCTAGGGAAAAATATTAGAAATAATTGAAAGGAGATGGATTCATAACATACGTGAAGATATTAGTTCCAAGTCTTGATAACTGATGATCTTTAGGTGTTGAGAGACAGATGGTTTCAATAAGAGATACAGAAAAGTTAAGACATATAGCAATTTAGTTGGAGAAGAGCAAGAATTTCCATTCTAAATGTGCTTTGTGGAAAGTCAAGTGAAAGTGACCCAAGAATAGTTGAAAATATGACCTGTATTTCTGGGTCAAATCTAGAGATATAAATTTGAAAGTCATTTTCTCATAGTAAGAGTTGAGGTTGTAGAATAAAAGACTGACAAGAGAAAAATATAAAGGGATAGCAAAAAGAAGTCAATCATAGAACCTTAAAGTAAGTTATATTTAGGCAGAAGTAGTATAATCAGATGGCACATAATGACATTTGGATCAATGACAAACTGCATATATTACAGTAGTCCCATAAGATTATAATACCATATTTTTACTGTACGTTTAGAAAAAATTTCTATGGAAACAAATATTTTTCTACCACAAAAAAATTGCAGGATGATAAAAAGCAACAGATACTTGTATTTAATGCTGTGAACAATAAAGAACAGTTAGTACTATGGCAAAATGGAGAGTAATGCCCCTAAACAGGTGACAAATTCTCAAAGTTCCATGTTGACAAATCTTTAGATTTCATAAGGGAAGGTAGAAACTTAAAACATTAGGTGAAACCTCCCATTTTTCATGTGACTCGCTATTTTCAATACTATGAAAGCTAAAGAAAAAAAATGCCTATGAGGAAAATATATATGAAGTAATGTCAGTTTATCACCATAATGTCCTTCCACATGACAATCTTTAGTACTGAAGACATCACCTTGCCTTATAGTCTCCAAATTTAATATCTCCAATTCCTTTGAGTGTTTATGTTGCTTGATTTACCAAATTTTACTCTTGATTTACCAAATTTGAACAGAGTCCATTCTGTCAGTTTTCCTCTTAAAAGATGACAACTAGAGCTTAACACAATCATGTAGTTTCTCTCTGACCCTTTCAGAATTCAGTAAACTGCTACTGTCTTCCCGCTCAGCACCGTACTATTTGCATTAACTTTTTCTTTCTTCTTTTTTTTTTTTAGCATTTACAACATTTTATTGGTGCCTAATGACTTTTACTCAGTAAAAACCTTAGTTAATTTTTCACATTAACTGCCAAAATAAATATTAACACATCCAAATGCCGGACTTTACATTTTCCCTTTTAAACCTTTTATGGTCTAGATAAAGTTAAATGAATTTGATTTGATTTATTTGGGCCCATTATTCTAGATCTAAGAGTTTTCAATCATCTATCTCCTTCCTCGGCATCAAAAATAAGGGCTTGCAGTTTGTTATATGTACTGTTCACAGAAATGTCATCCACCAAGTTATACACAGTTTTAAAAGATCCAAATCAGAATTAATCCATAATTAGAATATTATATCAGCCTTTAAGAACTATCCCTACAGCATCCTGCATTATCTCCATTTGCCTGCACAGCTTCTATGCACCCAGAGAGATGCCACACTCAGGGCACACCTACTACACATAGGGTATGATTTAAATGATTTCAGCTGACCAGCTTCTTTTGCTATCATCCAGAACTCTAACCTGTCAAACCTCTTCAACATTGATCTTGACTGCAGAACTCCTTGTTGGGCAATGGTAAATATATGTGTGATCATAAATTAAAGAATACTCCCTTCCAGCTCCTCTGCTAAAAAGAACTAACCCATGAACATCAACTCATATGAATCATCAGGGTTTTGCACCCCACTATGGTTTTCAGGGACTATGCTAACTACAACATCAATAATGAGAGCAGCTCACGCGTCCTAAGGGCTCACTATGTGCCAAGCACTAAGCCATGCACTTTGTGTTCGTCATCTCCTGTGTTCCTTAACAACAATGCTTAAAGAAGGATTTCCAATAGACACTTAGACAGGGAACTAAGGCATAAAGGACTTGAGTAACCTCACAAAAATGGTAATTGTTGGAGTCAATTTCCCAACACATCTGTCTACACTGAAAATCCTGCTTTAGCTATGATTGTTCTTGTTCTTAGGCAGGTCATCCAGCCCTTCCTTTGATTTAGTCAAATAAATTACCAGTTGGACAGCAGCATCCACCATCACTAAAGAAAGTCCTGTGTTCTGTGGAAAGCTAAAGCTTATTTAGCAGGCATGTATAAAATCCTAAAGCAGAATTCCCCTATTGTCCACAACTAGCTGTATACTTTCGCAATCAAGAAGAGAACATTTCAAACATCTTTCTGTCTTTAACAATTGGTTAGGTATGTGCTTTAGAGCTCAACACACACTTTCATTTCTTCAGTCAGGTTGTTGGCAAGATATTGAATTAGAAAGAATCCTTGGCTGTGCCATTGCTTTGTTACTCTGCTTTGTGACTTTTTTCCACCATGACATCAATAATTGATGACATACCTATCTATATCACATTCCAATCCCTGCTGCAATCCTAATTCTACAATTCTTTTCCATTAAAAATAAGAAGAAGAGGAAAAAATAGAAGAAGATCACTAGCATAGAAGAGAGTAAGCATGATGTTACCATGAGGACAACTGCAAATCAGTTTTACTTTTTAACGAAAATAATTTTAAAATATTGGTGCTTTACTATTAGTGATGAATTACTGGTGTCCCAAGGCACAACTGCAGAGGACCACATAGCTTGAAGTGTTTATGGAGCACTTAGTGCACATCTTTTTTTAACCTTCCTTGTTATACCAACTATTAATTTACCTAAACTAGATTGCTCTCTCAGTCCTCAGTTTTCCATTTGTTTTACAAAAAAATTTTACAATTTGTTAGATACCTTACTAAATTAAAAAGTGTGTGTGTGTGAATATGTATTCCCCAATTGGTCATCCACCAGGCTTCGCTGTCAGAAATGAGATTAAAATAAAACACCTATGTTCCTTTACCTGTTTTGGAGCCTGCCCAGAAAAATACAATAGAGAAAGGAATCCTTAGCAACTGCTTTTCCTGGTCACTTCAATCTCTGGAAATTTTTGTCTTTGGAAATTTAATGTTTTACCATTTTTAAGATGTCAAAATATTAGTTTCTCAAGAGAGGGAGCATGTGGTAGCAGACATTTGGAGATTGTTTTGCAAAGTGGATGGATTAGATTTAAATTTATTTTTAAATGGATCAAGAAATATCCAACTTTTACATTTAATAAATAAGAAATGGTAAATGAACAAAGGAAAATGGTAATGTGGGCAGAACCCTGGTGGATACCTACATCTCTGTTGAAAGAGATTTATCCTTTATTTTAAAACTTTGATATGTAAAGTAAAAGACAAATAACTAGAGGAGTGGCCTTTTGGCTATCATTGGTCTTTTGTGAAGGAGCTGGGCAAAAATTTTGTTAAGAGGTAGAGAGGGAGGAGTCTTGTACGTGAATCCTTGTGGAATTGGGAGAAAAATAATAATTTTTTTGGCATCAGCTTCTAAATTTTTGCTCAAGGATGTCCATTTGTATTTAGAAATTTAATTTTCCTTAAATATCACCTAAGCTCATTTAAGGAAAGTTTGTTCTGGGTGACATTTTTGCTGCATTTATCTTTAGAAATGATGTTTAACTCTATTTTTCCATGTCATTTGTGGCTGAAAATTATAATTGAACAGTTAGAAAAAAAAATTCTGTTGATTAATTATATAGCTTACATGGTACTTAAATAGCCACATTTATGGCATACTTGTAGCTTGAGAGGATTCTTTACAAATAAAAGCTTTTTTTGTGAGCTGGGCATCATCCCAACTCAAATTTAGAATAGCATTAGAAAGGTTTTGTTCCCCAAATGTATTCCAAAATTTCTAAAGCTCTTTAAAGATGATATGGTTGCTGATTTTATTTGATTATTTACTGTGAAGACTCTTCTATTAAAATGTTTTTCTCTGAAAATTTATCCTTTGAGCAGACGCCTAAGAAATTTATCTTGATTGCAATAGAAGATGGCAATTTGGAACAATTATTTATCCTTATAATAACTCAAGAGCTTTTATCATCAAGCACTTGCTGTTTGAAGACCTGACTTCCATCCCTAAATAAGTGAATATTAATCTGCTTGTTTTTAGTCCTGTAGCACAACTTACTTTTCTGTTAGCCTATTCTACGAACTAATAAGGTAATGTTAAATGGGAACTGAATTGTCAATGTTCTTCATTGTTTATAAAGGTATATATTAAACAGACATCTCTCAAAAGAAGATATGCAAATGGCCAAAAAACATATTAAAAAATGCTCAACATCACTCACAATCAGGGAAATGCAAATTAAAGTCACAGTGAGATAACCATTTTACGCCAGCCAAAATGGTCATTTTTAAAAAATAAAAAAATAATAAATGCTGGCATGGATGTGGAGAAAAGACAACATTTATACACTATTGGTGGGAGTGTAAATTAGTACAACCTCGATGGAAAGTGGTATGGAAATTACTCAAAGAACTGAAAGTAGATCTACCATTTGATCCACCAATCCCACTACTAAGGAACAGAGGTCATTATATAAAAAAGATGTCTGAACTCACATGTTCATCACAGTGCAATTCACAATTGCAAAGATGTAGAATCAACCTAAATATGAACCAGTCAGGAGATAATGAAAATGAGGTATATACACACTATGGAATACTATGCAGCATAAAAAGAATGAAATCATGTCCTTTGAAACAACATGGATGGAGCTGGAGATAGTCATCCTAAATGAACTGATTCAGAGACAGAAAACTGAACTCAACATGTTCTCACTCATATGCGGGAGCTGAACAGACACAAAGATGGAAATAATAGACACTGGGGACACCAATACTGGGGGAGGGAATTTAGGGTTCAGAAACTACAGGGACAATGTTCATTACCTGGGGAATGGGCCACCTGAAACCCAATCCCATCAAATATCCCTCAATCTAAAATAAAAAATAAAATGCAATTTCCAAAAATATATATATTAATCATAATAAAATGAGCATTAAAGCACATTATCTTTTAAAGAATAATACTAGGAAACTGCTGTTGCTACTTCTAGCAAAAATTTACTTACTAAAGTTCACCCATAGAATTCACCAAATTTTTCTCTTTTTTTTAATTATATATATTTTTATTTTAAAACTGTGGGATACAGTTAAGAGTTAGGTGTACAAATATTCATTGTGCAGTTACCCTTGTTGATGAGGTGTGCCCCCCCTTCCCCAGACAGATATTAACCATTAATCCCACCTCCCTGCCCCTCCCTGCCTGTCCCCGTAGATTCCCGCCAATGTCAATCCTTTTCTTATAGTATTACGGTAGTTGTTCAAGGTCCACTTATGAGTGAGAACATGTGATACTTAGATCTTTGTTTCTGTGAAAGATCATTCAGTATTATAAACTCTAATTCCATCCAGGTTGCTGTGAAATTCATGATTTTGTTCTTTTTTATGGCTGCATAATATTCCATTGTGTATATGTACCATTTTTAAAAATCCAGTCCTCTTTTGATGGACAGTACAGTTGGTTCCATGATCTTGCTATTGTGAACAATGCTGCGATAAACAGAAGTGTGCAGGTATTCACCATTTTTCTTACCTTTTCTCATTTGACTACCTGTCTTCTCACACAAAAATATGTTACTGTTTACAAAAATGTATTATCCTTTACTTCAAATGGAAAAGACAAACCAGAGATAACAATCAAAATAGGATGTTTTGCCAGGCTCATCAACTTGGGATTCCAAGATCTGATTATTCAAAACATGGAACAGTACCTAGAAAAATATTTTTTTTTACCTTTGTGTGCAATCTGGAACTTAAGAGTCATTAGACTTGCTTTTGAAACCACCATTTTATACAAATAATTTTCAGTAAGTAACTTAGAATTTTGAAATATATAGCAGTTGTCAGAGTCTATAAAAGGTTCTGCTGGTCATTAATGTTTTTAAATTTCAACTATGATCAACTCACCATAATAATTGCAATATAATACATCAATATCAAATATAAAGGTTTAATGTTAATAGAAGATATTCAATAGCTAATTGTAATAGTGGTCACTTCACATTCAATCAATGAAGACCAAGCTCTATACTGATGTATATATATAATACAAAGACAATCTGGGAGACAAAGGTGATATTCTAAAGAAGAATATTTTAGAGAGAAAAAAATGAGGAATTTAGCTGTCATCTGGGTCATTTCTTTAGACCGAAATTTTATTTCATTTTAATTTTATGATATGATGCCCTGGTAATGGTTCGATAGCATCAAAAATAGTCCACACCCTGAGCGATAACATGGTCTCCTTCTATTTGTAGAAGTGCAGTTGACTTCAAAATAGTTACCAAAATTCTTACCTCTCTGGATCTTCTGAGGATCAAATGAGATGATGTATATGAAAGACTCCAAATACTATACAAATACTAGTTTGGATTCTAGGAGAAAACTTTAGGGATGACTTTGCACAGTGGAAGAACCCCTGGACTTGGTATTTGAAAAATCGAAGTTTTCCGTTAGCCATGTTCTCTTGAGGAAATCATTTAAGTTAACCCTTCTGAGTCTCACTTTTTAATACACAAAGTGGAGATAATAATTTCTACCACAGCACTATTTTATCTATCACCTCAAACAAAATAAGATCATAATGGAAGTGTTTCATAAATAATGAAGCACAATACTAATATAACAAGTTGTTAATAATTATTTATTGAAAATACTGTAGATAAAGGAATGTATTTACAGCAAAATTAATATAATTTCTTATGTGAAAAATCTATTTAGAAAGGAGTGACAATTGAAGCAAGCTCTTCTGTTGAACACTTATCATACAATCATTTCAATGTCCCTATGAAGAGAGACAGAGAAATGTTGGACAAATTCCTGACCTTGAATATCTTACAATTTCAAGAAGTAGGGCATACTTTGGATCTCTACAAGATGTAAAGAAATTAAACCCAAGACTAAAATCTGCATTATAAACACTTTCATGGTTAAATTTGATTTCTAGCATCAACAATATTTGTTTGTTGAGAACTGATTAAAGAGAAAACATTGTTTAATGCCCTGATTTCTAGGAAAGTGTATTTGTATGTAGTAGAAATGGAACTGAATTGAAGTGTATACTACAAAATGTAAATATATCTTTCCTTTCTTTCTTCAATAAATTTGTATACTTGAGAGTCATAAAATTTTATAAGAAGAAGCTCAAAATGAATGTCAAATGACTTATGGGCTGTATTATTGAAACTTACTGAGTCTACTATGTAGAAAATGGTATTTAACTGGGTGCGATGGCTCACCTCTACAATCCCAGCACTTTGGAAGGCTGAAGCAGGAGGATCACTTGAGCCCGGGGGTTTTGAGATGAACCTGGGCAGCATAGGGAAATCTTGTCTCTACAAAAAATCAAAAAATTAGTGAGGCATGGTGGTGTGCGTCTGTAGTCTCAGCTATCCAGGGAGCTGAGATAGAAAGGTTGCCTGAACCCAGATGGTTAAGGCTGCCGTGAGCTGTGATTATGCCACTGCATTCAAGTCTGGGTGATAGGGTGAAACCCCAACCCAAAAAACAATTAATTAATTAAAAATGTTTTTAAAGACAATGGTATTTAATTATTTTTACTAAAAAAAATTAAAAGGCTAAATATCAGGGACCAAATAAGTATGCTTCCCTCCAAGTCTAATAAGTTGGAATTAAAACATTAAGAACTAGGAATAAATGATGTTATGGCCTAATACATATGTATTATGTATGCATTAAGTATATGTGTATATGTAACTTCTTAGTCTTCTAGTGAGTCCTTTAGACATGTGAGGAGACAAGGTACTCAGAAGAGTTAATAAGATCTGGTTAAAGCTTTATAAGTGACATTTGTCAAATTACCTCACCAAGCCTCAGTTTCTGTGAGGCTTATACTGTCTCATTGAGTTGCTGAGAAGATTCAGTTTCCTGTGTGGAAAGTCCTGTCTCGTTGGGTTGTTGGGAAGATTCTGCATTATAAAGAACAAAGATGACCAAAAGCATGTGTGCCGTATGCCAAGGAAATGCTTGAGACTCAAAATAGTGATTATTCAGTAAGTCAATAATCTTTATTCATAATGAACCCACCATGTAATGTTTTCATCTGACAAAGATGGGACACCAGACACTAGGCTTAATTATACTTTCTCTTTCCCACAGAATATTGCTAGTTTTCACTGGTGAATCACTAATATTGACAAAATTAAGACATCTCATTTTACATTTTAATTTTAAATTTACATTTTAATTTTTTCTAATATAGTCATTGGGAAGATAAAAGACAGAATGTATTTTGGTTAGAAAATAACACAATTTCCTGAAGTTTTTTTCATTAAAAGAAATGCTTTAAACTAGAGCTTTATCCTCAGAAATATTTGCGCCTGGGTATAGTTACCACATTGTTTGAGGTTAGCAAAGATCTAATTTTGGCATTACTACCGGCTATTGTTTACTGAATGTGTACAAAGATAAAACGAGATGAGAGGCTAATTATCTATAGGTTTGCCTTAATTAGCAGATAACATTTTCTAATTTAACAAGGTCTCAATGATAATAATCAACAGTCAAGTTTCTAAATAGCTTTTCCATATCTTTGTGGGCCATTAGTTCCCTCATCTTTGAAGTTTTCAATATTCTTTTCAAGGCATCTTGAATACTTGAGCAGCAATTTTCTCTGTTTGCAGCAATCACCAGTTGAATGCTTTTGTGAATGGGAAATTAAATGGGTTTTCAACAATGTAGATACTTTTAAATGAGAGTCCCAATGAAATTATGGATGAATCAAGGGACAGCAGGAAGTCTGTGATTTTCTCCATTTGCAAATGTCTTTCTAAAAAATACCGTCCTTAGAACTCTTTCTAGATATTAACTCATTGATGGCAGGGCTTCATTTTTTTAGAGATAATTCTTATTCTTTTTTATGGCTTCAAAAATTCACACTGAAATAGTTAGTAAAGCAGAAGTCAACTATACTAATCAAATTTTAAGTGTTTTAAGTGCACTACAAGTCACTGGAGGCCTTCTACAAATATATATATCCATGACTTTTAGAAGTTCAGATTATAAATGGTATTTAAAAAATGCTTCAAAATCTAAAAAGAATATAAGAACTCATGCAGGGAAAAATAGAAATACATGCAATCTTATTTAGCTACTATCTTATTATCATCTGAATCTGTGAGCAGAATGAGTTAGAGGAGGTTTATTAGATATAGGTAGGCAAACAGAATGCTAAAACCCTTTATGGACGAAGATGGATTCAATGCAGGTTCAAATTCATCTGCAAAATTCTCAAGCAGATTTAACCTATGTAACCAAATCTAGCTGCAGCCAGATTTGAAAGGACACCATAGGGATTTGCCACATATGCTTCAGAGGAGAGTGATAATGTACAGAACAATTTTTAAGGAAGCTGATTCTTGCTACTACTAAATAACCATAGAAGAGAAAGGGTCATTTGGCTTTTATATTAATCATATTATTGTAAATAAAATCGATCTTTCAAATTAATCCCGTTCACTATGTTTTATATACTCCTTCCAATATTCAGTTACTCATTCAATAAAGGCTTAGTCTGCCAAAACCATAGTGTGATTTTCCAAAGGAGACATAGGGTAGAAGAGTGATTACAACCATTAGAGCCATTAGATCTTGGCTATATTCCTTGCTAGCTGTGGGTCATGGATAAATACTTAGTCTCTCCAAACCCCAGTTTCCTTAAAATGGGGATAATAATGATGTCTCCTTACGCAGGAGCAATCTAATATGATGGTATTATTTGTAATGCTCTGAATTAAATTTATGAACTAAAAAAATCATTTATACCACTTAAGATTTGCCAGATTTTCCAGCGAATTCAATTCTCCATTAGTAAACAGTTTTTGATTATAGAACTTCCACGAAATTGCTATTTATTCTGAAATTTCTTTACATTTTTTTACTAAGATATTTTCTCTTAAGCCTAAGGTAGCAGCATCTTCCCTTGGACATAATGTGATCATTTAATGACAATACAAGGTCTCTAATTCTAGACACTTTTCTCACATCTGTACCAGAATTCAATTCAATGAATATGTATCAAGATACATATAATACAAGATACATACAATACATGTAATACAGATCAGTAAGAGTTTCTGCTCTCAAAAAAAGGAATTTTCTGTCTTGTAAGAGATACGTGAGGTATAAAGGCATAAAGGGTACACAACTCTCGGGATTTTAGGAGACTTATGAATAGCATTTATCATTTCACTCTAGAGACCAGAACCCATTG
Source organism: Carlito syrichta (assembly GCF_000164805.1). Taxonomy (NCBI): domain Eukaryota; kingdom Metazoa; phylum Chordata; class Mammalia; order Primates; family Tarsiidae; genus Carlito; species Carlito syrichta. The sequence goes on along the minus strand of NW_007232947.1, from coordinate 353,500 downwards.
AGAGGTAGACCAAAGAATCAAGCTGCTATATATCAAAACAGTAACTTTTTAGAGCAGCTTAATTGCATTATGAGCTTAAATGTGTAGCATTAATGTGATTCCTTGAATTGAGCTTACAATTCAAATCAGCAATGTTACCCGCAGGTACAGAGTACAACCCTGTAAGCTCACCTCTCATCTCATAGAGTAGCACATAACCTCTCTGTAGACAGGCAGATGACAGTGATAACCAATGTCCTGGACTAAGCATGCTCAATATCTTCTCCCAAATTTATCTATCAGACCAGGCGTTCCTCCCCTGGGGAGGATTGATGGAAGAAAGGAGACAAACAGATGTAAGTTTTGCTCCCTTGTTCCTTTCAAGGGGTGGAGTGGAAATACCCCCTGCCCTCCCCCACTCATTTGAACATGAGGAGTGAAAATAAGTGTTCCCATCCTAAGAGAAACAGCATGCATGTGGTTCAAATGAGAAAGATCCCAGATGGTTGGAATGATCAATAAATAATTCAGAGACATGACAGTCCCTGAGAAAGGTTTTAAAAAGGAATATGAAGTAGACAGGTAAGATGAAAGCACAGGGCTACTATACAGAGCCTGATAGAAAGTCTAGAAGAAATAACTAGAAGAATTTCTAGGTATCAAAGAGGACCCAGTTGACACTGGAGTGAATTTCCAATGAACTTAGTATGATTGAGATTTTTTTTATTAATATTTAAGAGGCAAGGTTAAGGCAGACATCATAATTGTTTACAATTAGTAAGCACTTGTGGTATATATTTAAGTGAGGGTGGCCTTCTGTGAAAATAATGTATCATGACAGTAGATGTTGTAGGGTACAAGCTCAGTTGCTGAACAAATGAAACCAGTTCAGAAGAGTAGAGAAAGAAAATGTTGAACAGATTATAGGGAAAATTAGAAGACAGAAGGCTATAGTGAAAGAGAAATTTCAGAATGTATAAAATAGAAAATGCAACAATGCTCAGAGATGAAACCCAAGCTATAGTTATTAAAATAATTAGAATTTTTAAAAAGAAATTTTGAAGACCAAATAATAAAGGGTCATTAATGAATATTGAAATCACTAAGGATGCCTCTAAAAATGTTGGCAGAGTGAAGTATAAGCCAGTGGAGGAAGGTGGACACCCATCGCAGAATTTGTTGGTGACACTGATGAGGAATCAAATAGCATCAGTATAAAAAAAGCAAGTGGTTTAATATATGCTGTTGGTTAATCATCCAGAAGTAGTATCAGATGCCAAATAATATGCTGATCTATTCTCCTGACCTTATAGAAAAATAAGCTAGGAGGCATCAGGGGAAAATCGCGTTTCAGTTAATAAAAGGTTTAAAGAGTTTTGAAGAAAGATTTGAGAATTTATTACAATGTGCAATAAACGCAGGTATTCAATAACGTTGGATTACAAGGAACTAGTAAGGAAACAGACCAGAGTATAAGTGACCTGGAAACAAAAGCGATCTATATAAGAGAAAGGGGTTGGGAACTATCAATAGCAAGGATTAGGAAAACAGTGGCTTGAGAGAGAAGCTCCAGGGAACTGCTGACAGTACAGAAGGTGGCATAATTTAATCATTTTTAGGCCTTTGGAGTGATATTGCCAAGTCACTTTGGGATGTTGAAAAATTATATTCCTTCAACACTTTATAATTAGGAACAGGAATTGGCGTCATCTTATTGGAACTTGCTGCTAACGATGTGGGAGTTTTAAGAGACAGATACTAGTCCCAGCCAACACATTTTAACGTAGTCACAATGCCATCCAGTGGTTAGTTTGGTTACTGTACAGCTACTCTTCATTGCCCTTTAAGAATATATTTTATGGGGAAGACTCATCAAAGTTTCAGCAAACTTGCATGAAAAGTGTTTTATTATATCTTCAAAAATCGCATAGGAGGGATTTGATTTGCTCTCCACTTCTAAGCTAATGGAGTTACATCCAGCTTGTTTTCTATATGTGTTATGCTTTGGGAAACATGATTTAGCCTGTCATCTATCAAAATTAATGCAATAAAGAACCATGAAATAATGGGACTTACACTGTATCAATTTTAGTTCTAATAGAAACACACTGGAAAATAAAATCTGCGACACAGGCCTAGTTGATCAGAGGAAAGTAATGGACGTTTGCTGCCCTGATTTTATTGGTGCTCTGGGTTTTATCTTTCACGGTATGCTCATCAGTATAGTAATAATGTCATCAATACTTTTGGCTTGACTTGTATTTAGTCTGTTTGTCTGTAAGTCATATGGACAAACATAAATGGGGACTTTAATTCAGCTGCTGACAAAGTCAAATCAATCAAGCTGCCATTAGCAGGGACTCTTCTTAAAACTTTTATAAAAGAATAGCTTTCAAATTTATTGCACATCTCTTTAAAAATGTATTTAAAAGTAATTTTAGAGTCATTCTGTTTGGCACACTCAAACCTTTGGTGATGAAATTCCCTCTTGCCACAAAAATTCATTATATGAATCTCCATGGTTAATTAGCTTTATGAGTTAGCTATTTTAATTATTTTTCTATGAAGCAAAGGCAAAACTAAAGACAATTTCATCATCTTTATCATCATTTGTATATAGAATCACTAAACAGTTTACTCACGTGGAACCCATGGAAGCCTTTGGATTACTCGTGTATCAGTAGGCATAAATATATCTAAAACAACCCTAGAAAAATGTACATTAATATTGTTTTGAGCTTGCTGAGTTCAGACCTGCTTGGCGGCGCGATGGCCAAATGCACCAGGAAGGTCGGAATCGTTGGTAAACACGACCGCTATGGGGCTTAGCTCCAGAAGGGGGTGAAGAAGGTCGAGATCAGCCAGCACGCCAAGTACACTTGCTCCTTTTGTGGCAAAACCAAGATGAAGAGACGTGCTGTGGGCGTCTGGCACTGTGGCTGCTGCATGAAAACAGTAGCTGGTGGAGCCTGGACCTACAATACCACTTCTGCTGTCATGGTAAAGTCTGCCCTCAGAAGACCGAAGGAATTGAAAGACCAGTAAAAGTTCCACCATCTGAGACATCACTAGCCTATAATAAGAGGCTTAATTTATGTTTAAAAAAAAAATGGCTTTGAAAGTCCTGGAGAGACAGCCTCACCATAGTCAACAATGTTAAACCAATGCAGGATTTTTAAATAATTTCAATTTGAAAATTTTCGGAGCCATTTGTTGTTTGATTATTTTCACACTGTTAAGTCCTTAAACTGTTAAAAATTCAGTTCAGAAAATGCAAAAGTGATTTGAAAAAGGAGGTAGTATTTATGAAAATGATGGCACTGTCTTCAGATTTTCGGGGGGCGTAGGAACAAGAGATCTTTTGCCGCCCAGGGTAGGTGGCAAAACTGAAGGTGATGATCACAATAGAAATACACCTTATAGTTCACAGAAATTATTGGGTTGTATCTTCACTTATGCCGTTGAATACTTCATATTTCTGTTAATTTGTCACTATCACATTAATACTGAGAAATCTTTAACTAGACACTGATACCCTACAATCTGCTTCATTCAGTGAATTTTTTATTGCTGTGTTTTTGTTGTTGAGTTTTATATTTTTTGAACTTTACATTTGTAAAAGTTTTAAACCTAACAAAAAATTGAAAGAATGGTACGATAAAGACACATATACCTTTGCTTATCCCACATGGTAACATTTTGCTACGTCTGTTTTATCCATCTATTTCCTTGTTTAGTTTTATTTTGTTTTGTTTTGTTTCTGGCTGAACTAAATAAAAGAAGCTGTAGGTACTTCAATCCTAAGCACTTCAGTATATATCTTCTAAGAACAAGAACACTCTCCTACGTAACCACAGTACCAATATCACACATCCAAATACTGAACATTGGTACAATAATACTATCAAATATAATTTCTAAATTTAAATTTCCCCAATTGTTAAAAAATTTCCTTGATAGTGTCACTGTAAAAGTATACTTCTTCGTTTAGCATTAATATTCTGTTCTCCAGATACTTTTTACCCAGTGTTTTTAACATCATTTGGTCCTTGCATGAATCACTTATTAAATTGGTTATTGCAAAAAGGTGATTTTTCTAATTCTATCTTTTCTTCTGCATATTGAGACAATTTTCTATTGTAAAGAAGAATGTTCCCATACTTTTATTTAAGAGTATCACCCAGGTTCACAATTCCCTTTTTTTTATCTTTTCATAATTCATTTTTCTTTCTCGTGTTCACGTTGTCCCAAATGTGGCCAGTTAGAGCTCCTTAAAACCAGCTCCTTTGTGTTTTTGACATGTCTCCAACAGAGTTGGAGCACATCCATACTTACATAAGAAGGTGGTCTAGGCTCACTTTGCACCTTCTTTGTCCCAGATTTAGAAACAAGAAGCCCTGGGCTTTTCTTTTTCTGTGAGCAATGGCATTTGGAAACAAAAGTATGCTCCTTTTGACTGTAATATTATTCTTCTAGACTCTTTTGATGAACAGAACTAGATTTTTTAAAAATAATAAGTACATACTCATACAAGTCAAATCCAACACCACAAGATTTTTTTTCACACCTATGGCCATTCTGTACGCACATTTCCCATCTCCGATCGTAAGAACCGTAGTTGCTTACATCATCAATATATTTGCCATTTGCTCTGTTCTCACAATACACAAGACATGGGTTCAGAATTACTATACCCATAACAGTACTAACAAAAAAACATATTATGTCAAGTTCAAGATTTTTTTCCCTTTATTTTAAAGATGTGGAGTACAAGTCAGGATTAGGTACATAGGTGGTCTATGTGCAGGTGAAGTTTGAGCCTCTCACTGGTCCTCACTTCCCCTTATTTAGCATCAGGTACACTTATTGATGTTATGTCACCCCCACAACACCCCTGCAGTGTCCTGCTACTGCTGATCCCTATCTTGTAGTATTGTGTAAATGTTCAGGTCCCACTTATGAGTGAGAACATGTGGTATTACACATTACAAAGATAATGGTTACTAAAGACATATTCTTTTGTCAGATATTGCCAAATTTTCTTCAATAGAAATTGTACCATTTGGCATGTCCACTACTGTACTTAACATAACTGAATCATTATTTCTCCTTAAAAATATTAACAATATTAATTAATTAATGTTAAACAATAAAAGGATTTATAGGCCAAACACAAGAATTCTGCTACACTCACTTCCTGATTCCAAATTGAAAATTTAAATATTATGGATAGTGTGCACCAGTACAGAAACAGAGCTGACTAATACTAGACAAGTCTAGGCTAACAGAATATTTGGAAGCTTTAGTGTTTATGATTGCATTTCCATTGAACTAATTAAAAATATAAAATAAAACAAACAACCCATACCATAGAAATTCAGAGTAGGAAGAAATCTCAGAGATTTATCTTTTTGGATTACATTAACAGAAAATGAAGTACTGACAATATAAAAATGATTGAATGCATATCACGTTATTTCTTAGACTATGACTCTATCTACATAATAATTTTGCTTTTCTCTACTCAAGATGCAATCTTCTCTGTCTTTATTTTTTCTTCTAGAGTGCTCATTATTCTCCATGTCTGCCCCATATCTTTTTAGATTTCCAATATTTCTATTTAAACAGTTCCTGAGATCCTACAACCTGATTTCTTGGTTCCCATCCCAAAGTCGCTGAGCATGGCAGACCAGGTCATGTGCTAGGATCCACACCAGTGGACTTTCACTACTACTCAGCACTCCCTGCTCCAGGCTCCAGATGTCTGAAATTCTCCCGGCCCCAGTATCTCCTCTTTCAAATGATGACCTTCATTTTTACTTAAGACCAGCCACATTCCATTTATGCTCTTGCCAATCTATCCCCTCTTTTTCATAGCATCTTTATTTTCACTCTTGTTTTTTTCTTTTTTTATCTGTTTATTTATTTATTATTTCTCGTTTTCCAGGTTAATCACACTTCTGTCCCTCACCTGCATGCTCTTCCTCTGGGGTTGAACTTCATAAATCATCTCTTTTTTAATTTGCAATTTTTAAGATCTTTCTCTTTTCTGACAACTTCTCTTTGTCTACACACATTTGCAGGTCTTTCGCATTCTAAAAACAGCATCTTTCACCTTGTACCTTGAGTTATTTCTCTCTTGCTCCTTTCAACTGCCAAATCCTGCACTGTTTTAAAATCACAGCTTTTTACTTTCTTGTCAAGCCCTTGTAGCTTCACTTCATAGAACTATTCTCTTAAAAGTTTCTAGTGACCTCTAAACTCTAATTTCAATAGTCTTTCACTGGTCTCCATCATCCTTAAACTCACTTTCATGCCTGATACTATTGATTGGTATTTTCTTTAAACTCTCTTTCTGTGATTTTTAGGACACTTTGTTATCATGGTTTTCCTCCTGAACACTCTTACGTTCTCTTGTTCACTCATTATTCCTAAAATTAAGTATTCCCTGAAACGTCTTCATAAACCCTATTTGAGTAGTTCACCAGGTGAACAATAAGTTGAGGACCAGACATGAGGATATATCTCCTTGATTGTAAAAATGGCATTATGTATTTGGGAACTCAGCATATAAAGCCCAAGAGTAACAGGAAAATAAACTATAGATAGTTTCAGATTATATCTACATGGTTCTAGGACTTTATTTATTAGGTCTGTACACATCAAAGTTAATCACAGCAATAATTTTTACCTGACTGAAAGATCTAAACTATAATTTAAAAACATAAATGTTAACCCTTCTTCTAGCATTTCTGGAAAGATTTTCTCTGAATCAAATAACCCAAAGCAAATTGCATCACATTACTATATCTAAACTGCCCTTAGTTATGGCATTCATAATCATCTGTTACTTTTCATCAGAAGTCAGTTCTGTTTCTCCATTTTTAAAGGCCTAACAATTTTGAATAGTTAAATATTTTGTACATAGAAAAATATCATTATAACTTCATTTGAAATAGGTTGATTTCTGATGTGACCCTGTCTTTGTAATAATTCAGAATAAGAACCAAATGTGTTATATTCTTTTAGTTAGGAATTTAGGAAACAGTTGATCACACTCCATTGCCTATGTCAGCAAATATTTATTGTGTACTGATTATGTGCAAGTCACTCTTTCAAGCATTAGGGACTGAAGTAGGACAAAAGCTTTTCCCACTGAAGCATGTACATTTCATCTGAATGCATTAAACTGACTGAGAAGCTATGGTACCTGTAGCTAATACCTGTCTGTTCCTGCAGTGAGAGGTGCTGCTCAGGATGTACCAGCTTTAGTAACCCACTAAGTTGAACAGAGAAGATATTTGTCTTCCTTAAAGAAGAACTGTAATAATCAACCAGGGGGTGATGTTGCCCCCAGGGAACATTTAGCAATATCTGAAGACATTTTTAAGTGCCATACTCAAGGTGAGTGGTGCAGTTGGCATTTAGCAGTGCTACTAAACATCCTATTATGCACAAGACAGCTGCCCCACCACCTACACATAGAATTATCTGGTCCAAAATCTCAATAGTGGTAAGACTGAGAAACCGTGCTCTTGGTTGAAGGGTCCATGTGGTTTTATTATTGGATTCGCTCTTAGAAGAGGAATGTAAACCATGTTTCTCCCGCTGCCTCTCTCCTCCCTTCTGACCACACAGATCTCCCTTCAAGCTCCTTCCTCTGACCTTTTTTTGTTTCATGGGTAAACATAGGATGTTCAGTTGAGATCTGTACCTTCTATTTGTTTTCTGGGCTGCTCTCAAGGGTCAATCAATGCTTACTAAAGTTTTCGTGCAAGCTCTAAGATAGTAAGTTCTGTGCCTGCTGGGCATAATTATAGGAAACAACTTTGTTTTTAAAATCCCATAACAAGAAGCTCAAGCACAATCCACAAATGACAATTCCTTTCCAGTGTGTTTGTACCCTGAGCAGCTCATAGCAGGGCCACATCAAAGTCTCTGCCAGCCACCATTTTTCTAGCCACCTTCCTAACATAACAGAAACAGCAAACCTCCCAGGGTGAGGAAACATTCTGTGGTTTTGCCCTCATGGATCAGTACATTTCCCATTCAGTTGTTATGTTGCTATAAAATACACAATAAATTATTATTAAAACATGAATAGAAGGAGGAAGGTAGTCATATAAATCATTATGTGCATTATATTTTACATGATAGAAAACTCACAGGGATGCTGATGTTAATCCAGAACTCACTCATATACCCTTTCTTTTTAATACTGGGGAAAAAAAGTTAGGTTGTAATATTGTCACTATACTTCTAGAACTGTATGCCTGGATATTAACTAAGTTACTCGGCAATAGTGGAGCTCCATATGTAACCTTAGATAAATTATCTAACCTTTCAAGGGCTAAATTTGGTAATATATTAAAGAGTTGCTAGTATCTGGCATGAGAATTCTGGGTTTAAATCTGGCATTACTAGTTTCCAGCTGTGTGACCATCATCATCTAGTTACCTACTGTTTAGAGATATTATAATGAGATGAGATTAATGTGGGCTTCTCAAAGATTTTTGCCATTGCTTCTGTCACCAGCAGATGGTTATCTTGAATGTGTCTTCTACAGACACAACTGAAAATCACTCTAAACTATATTAAGAGATGATATCCGGTGTTCAGAATTTCTAAGTTGGTCAGAATTAGGTAGATTCCAAAACTCTATGTTTCAGCTTTTTTTTCCAAGTAAAATAACAATACTCCGTATCTAGGCATAGAAGTATAGAAAGGGAAATGCAATTTCTACCCCAGTGGTTCTCAACATCATCTTTATTAACATGTACACTATACGTATTTTAGATTCACTGGAAAACTAATAATTAGAAGCAGAATATTTCTTTTTATACAAGCAAAGCTTAAGCACTTTCTCTGAAAAGTCTTCTATCTCAGAATTTCTCTTCTTTCTTGACATTAAACTGCCTGAGCATTTTCCTTACATCAAGAGTATCTTCACTAGCAAACAGAAATGTCACCTAGCAAAAACGAGGTATCGGGAGCTGGTTCTCTCCACTATGATCGGCCACCTTGGTCTGTAGCTATGGATTCTCAAGAGCACTAGTTATGCTCAGAAGTGGACCTCAGGCATCATTTCCAGATTCCTTGCATTTCTAATTATCTGTGCCCACAAGAATTCAATCACCAATGCTTATGAAGAGTCACCTATTTGAGTGACAAATAACAAGATGCTGAGGAATTATAAAAATGAGATTAAATGCCCCTTCATTTCTCTTTCACCCATCGATCTGCAATTTTATTTATCCAGACTATTTCTCTAGGCAATCATGTTGAATATGGTAAGATGTGCATCCCCATCAGGCACTTTTAAGGTTGAATTCACATTGAAGTGATTCTAGTATGATCCTTTACAACAATTATCACACCTTTTCAATGTCCCTCCTTTTTTAGATATCTTCAGAGTACCCAGATAATAAGTGGCCACTCTACATGTTGCTATATAGGTTTGCACTGCAAAAGGAATGGTCTGGTTCTTCAAGGAGCTGACATCCTTATTGGAGATAAAAGACATAATATTCCAAAAAATTTTTTAAAAAAAGACAAACACATGTAAAAACAGAGTAGCCCATTTTTTAAAAATCAGCAAATTACAGCAACTCATCATAGTATCAATTACCTGCTAGCAATATGGACTAAAGATGTGGAGCAGTAGCATATAGAAGTGATTTGAAAATATCAATGATTTTTTTGTATGCCAGTTCCACTGAACCAAGCAACGTATCATTTAATGACTAGGTATTTTATATCAAAGTTAACCATTCATTATTTTTCTATGAAGTAGGTCTTATATTCCCATTAACATCAATTAGAAAATTATGACCATTTACGTACCTAACTCTGAATTACCTAACTCTTCAAAACTAAAAAAGAAAGATATTTTTAAAATCTTCAATATTTATGGGGCAACAAAAATTTAAATGCAATTCTGCAGCATGTTAAAAATTGAACATTTTTAACATGCTGCAGAATGTTAAAATGATACATTGCTTGGTTCAGTGTTGTACCTTCTGACATTTTTATTCTCCAAAGAGTTCATTTTGTTGTTTATACCACTTTTTGTATCATCTTTTTTTGTTCAACAAGATCTTTCCATCTTCTTTTCTTTGAAACTACAGGATTTTCCTTATGATCAAGGATCCCTCATATTTACATCTTCTAAAACTCTCCGCTTGTCTTCTTTGCCTGCAGTTTTTCAGAATCCCCTAAATTTTACTTATCTTAAAGGTATTTTTTACAAATGATATGACATAAAATTCAGTTATTTTATCAGTTCTGGGCATTCAGACTTTCTCTTATCAATTCCACCTCACATGCATGATATGGTTAGTTTGCCTTTTATTTATATTTGTTGCACAAAACTGTTACTTTGTAAAAAGTATTCTTACAGTATAGTGGAGAGAGTGTGGAAAACCTGTGTTCTGGTCCTCCATTGCATGATAATTTCTTTTCTCAAGTATAGAATGGAAAGATTGAAATTAATTGTATTCGTTTGCCCACAACTTTATTTTGATTTGTGTGTTTTTTATTCATGTGCCCTTTCATTTATTACCCTCCCCAGGTCTAGAAAAGAAATTAAGCCTTTACAACTTTTTCTTTGAGAGAAAGGAAGTAATTTTAATCATGATGTCCATCTCAGTTAGTAAAAATGTCTCTGAGGGGCTAAGTGATTCCCCGAGGGATTCAGTGTCTAATATATGATCAAGATAGAAGTGGACTCATGACCTCTCAATTTTCTACAGTATACACTAGCTACCAGATACACTTTCTCTTACCATATTTCTCTTGAAATTGTAATTTGTAATCTTCTAAGTAGTAGACAATTAAGGCCTAAGATTCATTTTCTTTGCAAATGAACAATCAGTGAATGTCAATTTCATGTTTTCTTCAATCCATGTGAAAGACAAAAACAATCATGTTGAAATACATAACAGGCACTCTTCTATGATGATACACCAGTTCCTGGAGATGATGAGCATAAATATTATTATTGTTTTTCTTCTTAAAAGATTACCTAATCTGGTCTCATTTAAAAGTTTACTTAACATTTGTCTTCTCTATAGATAACTTCAAAAGGGTTTCGCTAATTAGATACAGGAAAGTTGCTGCATCTAAACCTTATCTTATTTACACTTGCTTTAGGTTTTTATTGTGTCTTCTTTTTTTCTACACCCCCTTACAGCACAAGGTACCACAAACCTCAGGCAGCTGCCATCTGGCTTGTTTTATATAACTCTCTAAGACCATTCAAGTGGCAATACACCAGTGAAGAATAAAAAAATATATATTGGATGGAGCCCAGGAACTGCACCCAAAATAGCTTTTTAAAAGTCATTGAGCATAACAGTGGGAATAATAGAGAGGTCATAAGCAGCAGCTGCTCAGGGAGCGCTGGAATAATTCTCTAGTCATCATACTGCAGGTAGAGTCCAGAAAGCAATTCTCCTAGCACATCTATTTTCTCCATCAGTTTTCATGTCTGTCTGTACCTTGAATCTCAACAGCTGACAAGCAACTGGGATTTAATTTCTGCTGGATTTCATAAAGTCACATTAATTTTGGTAATTTCCCAATTGTAACAGTGAGAACCTTCCCCAAGTTGGGTGAGCAACTTTAATATTTCATTGCATATTCATGTATCTCGACACGTTATTTTTAGTTTCTAATGGAGAGAGCAGACGAGGCTTCATAAAAGATTAGTAGGAGCTCTACAAGTAGCTTTCTTGCTAGATTTTTTTCTTTTCCTGAGAGGGCAGAAAAGAATTCCCTTCCAAGAAGGCATATTTGGTAGTGAACAAAAGAGAACCTTCCCAAGACCACTAAGAATTGGTATGTAAAAATGCCTAATTTTGATTCTCCCAAGACACCACAATGACCCTTTTCAGCTATTGTAAG